>NW_026891313.1:0-139405 GCF_015708825.2 Lethenteron reissneri | reverse complement strand
AAACAACCAAAGAAACTTAGATTAAGGCCATCAGTCTAACTCGTACTACAACAAACAAACATGGCCCAAACCAAAAAACTTTCGAAACCAAAATCAAGCCATAAAAGCAATGAAACAGTGATCATAGGAACTGTGACCGAAATTTTCACAATAAACGACGTAAACAACATGTACCACCAGAACCCTGCAGCCATAGCTGGCTGCATGAGTCACTCCACAACAGCAGGAGCATCAGTCGGAGTATCAACATTTTCAATGCACCTTTAAGATCAGCGCACTAAATCAAAACACAGATCATACTTCATGTAGCTGACGTGCGCAGCGATCGCTGTCGTGGTGGAGTTGATCGTATTTTACTGGGATAATCCCTTTTGACTCCACACCAAGCTGTCTTTTTGTGCCAGTATAAGGTGCTACATTCGTGAACGAATGCAATGAAAACAGGTTGATTCACGAGAACAGCATGTTCTTTTTCTGCCATAACAGAGAAAGAATGTATATATAACGTGACTTTTGGCAGACTGGCCCAACTTTATTTATGCCCATAGGATAATGAAAGATAATGCATAAGAATAGGGTAAATCTATTCTTATATTTTCACACACACTCACACAGACCCACAGACTCACAGAGACCCACAGACTCACAGAGACCCAGGTCACGTGACTGACCCCTTCGCCCCGCCCCCTTTCATCTTCTCTCCCCCGAGCCCCGCCCCCTGGCCACGCCTCCTGCGTCACGTGTCCACGGGCCCTGACATCCGGGGCCCTGACATCCGGGGCCCTGACATCCACATCCGGGCCTCGCCTGAGCCAACACGTGCGCAGCCTGGGCCCTTCTTCCCGCCACTTCTCCGTCGACTGCCTGCAGAGGGGTCAAAGGGTAAAGGTGTCTGTGTGCCGAGGGGTGAGGTCAAAGGTCGGGTAAAGGTCAGCTTGTTTTGACCTTGCCTTGCCTACTGGCCATGTGCTAATCCTAAGAGACGCTGCTCAACAATGACAGGATTCTGTGAGGTTTGCGTTGCGTTTGTTATCGTGTAGAGGGTGAACGCCACAGGTAGCCAGGGCTCGCCTTGTTCAAACCCCCTTTTAGTCTGTCCCCAACTCTCACGTGAAGAGAATCTGTGCTAGAAACCATGACATTGTTACGTGTAATGCGGCATTTCTTCCTAAATTGCAAGCCGCGTTAATTACACTGGTCAACAACAACAAAAACATGTTTTCTGGCCTGGACTGTTGCAGCTGTTCTAGGCTAATTTCAGGGTGCCGATTCTAAATCTGATCTCAGATTTGCTCTATCACGTCTATTTTTTATGCTATCGGCATACCCCATTTTCATTGATTTTACCCGATTAACTCTGTCACTTATGATTGCAAGTTGTTGCGAGTCAGTGACTGCTTTAGTGTTAAAATACGGTGCTGTATTTTTAGGAGAGTGTGCATATAATATCATTTTATGTAGATATCCACATTTATTTAATATTTTTATTCTGCCGTTTTTATTGAAAATGCAATATTTGATAATATCTCAAAAACTGATGTGATGGACAAAAACTGATGCCAGATTTGGAATCATCAGCACCCCAAAATGACCTTAACACCGTTGGAATACCTTATGCCACAAAAAGTGTGTTGACCAGTGTTATGTATGCAATGTTAGTGTGCTGATGTCACACGTAGCCTTTGACCAGATCACTCACAATGCACGCAGCCTTTTCCGATTTTGTAAGCTAAGCAGGGTTTGTGTCAGAAGTGCTTTGGATGGGTTGACCACCACCACCACGTGCAGTATAAAGGTGCTGTGGGCGTTGTAGACAGCAGTTGGCAGTGCAGAAACCCCTATTGGTGTACTGCACTCCCCACCACCACTCCACCACAAACCCCACTGACCAGCGTGGTGAAGTATAGTCAAATATCGCTCTTGACCCGACCCACAAGACGTGTGCGGAGGTCATCATCCAGCAGTGGAATTATTCAAGCGGACTGTACATGTATGATGCGAGAGTTCCTATACATGTACACGCGTGTGCGTACACATGTATCGGCAGTGTGACAAGATGACATCACCTCTTTTCACGACCCTGAGTCACATTCCCCTGGGGGTCATTAAATAGGGCAATCAGTCACGGACGCCAGTGCAGATAATAAGATGGTGCCATTGTCTATGATCATGACGCTCAGAGGAGGAACGCTATCGAGATGTAATTGTATAACAACAGCTCTTTAGTAGTAGGTTTTTACCCTTTAAACTGGTACAAAAACTTGACACCTTTATACAAGGCATCATGTTTGCAATAACCACAACACAAGCAGTCAAAATGCAAACAAAAAGAAACAACTCTGATGATGATAATGATATGCACTGTCCTTGATGTTGATTGGTCCACACCCCAGACAGCTTTTCTTAGAGCCTAGTCTCGATTGGTGTTGGTTTCCTTTAAATAATCTTTGCTTTGCAGGTGTGCTTGGACGTGGGAAACACAACGCGAGAACGAGATGGACGTCAGCTGCCACCACAACGAGACGATCGCATTCTTCTACCGCAACAGCAACAAGCCGCTCTACGACGAGTGGTCCTTCACCAGCACGCTGGTCATGGTGCTCGGCCTGACCTTGTGCCTCGGCATCATTCTGGCCAACGCCCTCGTCATGTTCGCCGTGTACATCAACAAGACACTCCACCACCCCGTCTACTTTCTCATGGCCAACCTGGCCGCGGCGGATTTATTTGCCGGAGTGGCGTACATCTACCTGGTTGTCAACACGGGGCCCAACACTCGCAAGCTGTCGCTGGAGACCTGGATGCTGCGCCAGGGGCTGATCAACACGAGCCTCACCGCCTCCGTCGCCAGCCTCCTGGTCATCGCCATCGAGCGCCACGTCGCGCTGTTCCGGATGCAGCGGATGAGCGAGCGGCGCGTCGTGACGGTCGTCGCGATCATCTGGCTCGTGGCCATCATCGCCGGCGCCATGCCCACCATGGGCTGGAACTGCGTCTGCGACGTCGGCACGTGCTCCACCATGGCGCCGCTGTACAGCGCCAGCTACGTCGCCTTCTGGGCCGGCTACAACCTCTCCATGTTCCTCATCATGGCGGGGCTCTACGGCCACATCTTCGTGAACATGTGGAGGGACAGGATACCCGTGCTGCAGAATAGCTCCAGGTGCTCCCGGAGGCAAGACGCCCCCGTGAGCTTGCTCGTAACGGTCACCATCATGTTGGGTAAGCGTTGTGGGTCTGTCTGGGCAGAACATTCGACAACACGATTCACGATAATTGTTTTTTTACCCTTCTATCTGGCAACAAAACTGACACCTTTTTTACAAGGAGTCACGTTTGCATAGACCACAATACCTGCAGTCATAATGCAAACAAAAAACATAACTCTGATAATGTACGCACTGTCCTTGAAGTTGATTGGTCCACACCCGAGACACCTTTCCTTAGAGCCTAGTCTCACATGGTGTTGGACCAGAGCGCCAAAAGGCGCACAACTGTTTTTTTGTTTGCATTACGACTGCAGGTATTGTGGTCTATGCAAACATGACTCCTCGTAAAAAAAGGTGTCAGTTTTGTTGCCAGATAAAAGGGTAAAAAAAAAGCAATTATCAAGGCTGGTCTTGTTCCACGCGTCGCTGCCAAAAATGGCTCGTGCCGTCTCTCCCAGGAGCCTTTATTGTGCTGGACGCCGGGCCTGGTGATTCTGCTGCTGGATTCCTTCTGCTCGGACTGCAACGTCCTGGCCTTCGAGAAGTACTTCTTGCTCATAGCGGAGCTCAACTCCGCCATGAACCCCATCATCTACTCGTTTCGGGACACGGAGATGATCGCCACTTTCAAGCGCATCCTGAGCTGCCGAAAGGCGGGATGCGTCGCAGCGAGCGGCTCCGAAAAATCAATTTCCACGTCGAATCCCAACCTGGTTACGGAGATCGGTCACGTGACCACCGCGAGTGCGATGAAGATGAATCAGATTGTCATCTAATATCTAATTGGGCTAACCATGCATGTTTTGATAATTGTTCTTTTACCCTTCTATCTGGCAACAAAACTGACACCTTTTTTTTACAAGGAGTCATGTTTGCATAGACCACAATACCTGCAGTCATAATACAAACAAAAGAGTACACGAGCTTGGAGCATGTATATAAGCTGGGTGCCTTGACAAAGGAATTTGCATATCAAGAGGAATTTAGCATATTTATGGGAAATGCAGGAATGTGATTAGTACTACTTATGCCTGTGCATTATGCAGGATTAGCAGCATCAAAGGGAGAGAATATGGGAAATGCAGGTATGTGATTAGTACTACTTATGCCTGTGCATTATGCAGGATTAGCAGCATCAAAGGGAGAGGATATGGGAAATGCAGGTATGTGAATAGTACTAATTCAGCATCAAAGGGACAGACCTGGTTTTCACCTGAGGACGGCTGCTTGCGTTGTGGCCGAAACGTCGTGAGAATTATTTTATTATGTTTTATTTTTATTATTTTATTATTTCCCTTCTACGTGATTTTACCGAAAGAACCAAGAAGATGAATCCCTGCAGTCACGAAAGCTTTAAATCGAAAAATAAAACAAACAAAAACATAACTCTGATAATGTATGCACTGTCCTTGAAGTAGATTGGTCCACATCTGAGACAGCTTTCCTTAGAGCCTAGTCTCACATGGGTGTGGACCAATCAACTTCAAGGACTGCACACATTATCAGAGTTGTGTTTTTTGTTTGCATTATGACTGCAGGTATTGCGGTCTATGCAAACATGACTCCTTGTAAAAAAGGTGTCAGTTTTGTTGCCAGATAGAAGGGTAAAAAACCAATTATATTTTTTACTGGCAAATGAGGTTCCAGTGGTGATGCATGTTTTACTCGGAAGCTTGTTGTTTCAAAGATATGTTTTACACAAGTCACATTTAACTTGGTGTTTCTTCTTCTTGTTTCTTTCGGTAAAGTCACGTAGAAGGGAAGTAATAAAATAATAAAAAAAAACATAAAAACAATTCTCACGACGTTTCGGCTACAACGCAAGCGAAACGTCGTGAGAATTGTTTTATATGTTTTATTTTATTTTATTATTTTATTACTTCCCTTCTACGTGACTTTACCGAAAGAAACAAGAAGATGAATCCCTGCAGTCACGAAAGCTTTAAATCGAAATTGGTGTTTCTTGAATAGGGTTTTACTGGAGGATGCGTTGTTTTTCGTTGGTTCTCTTCCTGTTCAAATGACGGCTGCCCCCCAGCACACACGAACTCGTGTTCACGTGGCCCCCCTTGCGAGCGTCCGTGTTAACGTGGCTGTGTGTGTGTGTCCTTCAGGGACATTGTAAACAAAAATCTCGTATTTTGAAAAGCGTCGCTCAATATTTCTGTATTTATTTTTCTTTTTTATTTATTTTGGGGGCCTTTAAACGCTTGTTCAGAATTTTGTTCCGAGCCCATTTTGCGTTGCGTTTTCTTTTGAGCAAGGCAATCGTCTTGTGTGAGAATACTGCCTCCGTTGTGAGAGAAGTCGGTTGTTTTGTGGTGATTATTGTGTAATTATTGCGGCAGTTGCTTTTAGAAAACCGGTGGTTTATTTTTGTCTACAAACAAGATGCTGGACCAGCAGGCAGGGTTGATTGGAAATGACCGCTCGTTTTTCCATCTTTGTTCTCACTTCACATTGGCAGCAATCACAAAGGCTCCGTGAACGTTGTTAAGCTACGAGCATTGTGTAACCTTCACGTGGTTCTCGTGACGAAATGGCAAAATGTAACTTTCTTGCACTGTACAAATGTTGGGAGATGTGGGTTTCGTCGTAAAGAGAGTTACAGCACCGTTATTTTGCCGTTAACATTCACTTTTAAATCTTTAACGACGGCCACATTTCCACAGTGCAGTGATCGTACTGAGATGTGGGCGCGGTCCCGCCAGTCCATCGATGTATCCCACAGCGCAGATTCTACTGGCTGCAGGAAGGCCACAATGACATTACAATGTGATACTGGTAGGAACCACCTGGTTTCACCAGCCCACAGGGGATTATTGTGTCTGTCCGTCCGTCGTGCATCCAAAATGGGAGGGGTGGGGCTGGGTTGAGAGGGGAGGTGGGGGGAGGGGCTAGGTGGGGTGGGGCTGGTGGGAGGGGTGGGGCTGGGGTGGGGAGGGGCTGGGTGGTTAGGGGCTGGATGGGGGGGTGGGAGGGGTGGGGCTGGGTGGAGAGGGGAGGGTGGGTAGGGGCTGGGTGGGGAGGGGCTGGGTGGGTAGGGGCTTGATGGGGGGGTGGGTGGAGAGGGGTGGGAGGGGTGGGGGAGGGGCTGGTCACCCCGTGGTGCCCTTATAAAACTCAACGTTTAACCTACTCACGCCGGCTTGTGCCCGCCCTCACAGTCGGGCATATTTGCGGAATACACCACGCCGCCGTTGACCCTGCAGGCCATTGAGCGAGCAACCCAACGTTCCTACCAGCTCCCTCCGCAGCAGGATGTGTTTGAGAGCAAGTCATAGTACTCGCCCACATCGAATTGTTCATGCTGTTGAGAGCTGGGCTGCTGTGCGCTTTGGTATCGCAAGTTA
This sequence comes from Lethenteron reissneri, assembly GCF_015708825.2. Classification (NCBI taxonomy): domain Eukaryota; kingdom Metazoa; phylum Chordata; class Hyperoartia; order Petromyzontiformes; family Petromyzontidae; genus Lethenteron; species Lethenteron reissneri. Next base: position 132,843 of record NW_026891313.1, on the reverse strand, counting down.
TAAGATTACAAGACCCCGCGATGAAAACTTTGCGGTTGGGAAATGGCAAAGGAGAGAACGGCACTCCCCACCATTACCTTGAGGGAAGTTTTAGCTGTGTTGAAATCTCGGCAAAAAAAAATGTTTTAACATTATCATCAGTCTGGTTCCCAGATAATTGAGTTGGTGTTTCTGTGCGGTATGAGCGCCAACTGTTTAAAGGACTGAGTTGCAAAAAAAGTCTTCATGAATTAGTTTTTGGCAGAGCGACGTTTCTCTCTGCGATGAGATATTAAACCTGGTTACAATGTGTATGTGTGTGTCTTCAAGAATTAGTTTTGGCAGAGCGACGTTTCTCTCTGCAATGAGATCTCATTAAACCTGGGTACAATGTGTGTGTGTGTGTGTCTTCAAGAATTCGTTTTTGGCAGAGCGGCGTTTCTCTCTGCGATAAGATATCATTAAACCTGGGTACAATGTGTGTGTGTGTCTTCAAGAATTAGTTTTTGGCAGAGCGGCGTTTCTCTCTGCGATGAGATATTATTAAACCTGGGTACAATGTGTGTGTGTGTGTCTTCAAGAATTAGTTTTTGGCAGAGCGACGTTTCTCTCTGCAATGGGATATCATTAAACCTGGTTACAATGTGTGTGTGTGTCTTCAAGAATTAGTTTTTGGCAGAGCGACGTTTCTCTCTGCGATGAAATATCATTAAACCTGGGTACAATGTGTGTGTGTGTCTTCAAGAATTCGTTTTTGGCAGAGCGGCGTTTCTCTCTGCGATGAGATCTCATTAAACCTGGGTACAATGTGTGTGTGTGTGTCTTCAAGAATGAGTTTTTGGGAGAGCGGCGTTTCTCTCTGCCATGAGATATCATTAAACCTGGGTACAATGTGTTTGTGTGTGTCTTCCAGAATTAGTTTTTGCAGAGCGACGTTTCTCTCTGCGATGAGATCTCATTAAACCTGGGTACAATGTGTGTGTGTGTGTGCACGCTTGTGGAGGTAATGCATACTAGAATAATAAAAAAACTAGTGGCATTCATGGATAAAGTTGGTGGCAAAAGCTTCCTACTGCTACCACGTGTTCAAGTGTTTATACATTTCGTATATTTTGATGGTAAAGTTTATTTGACGTCTGTTGCGGTTGTGCAGATGCCGAACATTAAAACATTAATAACGGATATGAATTACCGAGTCTGTGGTTTTTTCGAATGTGAGCACCTGCTGTCCAGTGTCCCGTGAATTGCACGCATGGTCATGAACCTTTGTCAGTGTAGAGATGTGTAGATAATTACCAAAATGTTGACCGATGAAGTGTTACTATAGAAATCTTGGTGAACCACAACTAAGAGTGGATGATGAAGTTCAGTAAAACCTTGGATTGCGAGTCACTTGGTCTGCGAGTGTTTTGCAAGACGAGCAATTTTTTAAAAACAAATATTAATTTGATAAACGAGTGAGGTCTTGCTATACGAGTAGTACGTTCTGTCTGCCGAGCGTCACGTGATCACAACTGATATACGAGTGCTTTGATATACGAGTGCTTTGGATTACAAACACGTTTCCGGAACGAATTATGCTCGCAATCCAAGGTTTTACTGTAACTCAATATGATTGACCGTGACGAAACCCACCAATGATCAAATGATGTCCACTTCGATGAGATTGTCTGATTAAAGGTAATACGATCATTGAGTAAGTTGCAATGCAGATAAATAAACATGATCAATGGTACTATTGTGGAGCTAGATTTGAAGCTTTCGTGACTGCAATGATTCATATTCTTAGGTTATTTCGGTAAAGTCACCGTGTAGGTAAAAACATTAAAAAATAAAATAAAAATCACGACGTTTCGGAGGCAACACAAGCTTCCGTCTTCAGGTGGAACCGTCACAGCCACGACAGCTGTATCAAGTAAATGAGAGATTGCAGGAGCTACCACTCCGTTTATATAATGGTGGTAGCTCCTGCAATCTCTCATGTACTTGATACAGCTGTCGTGGCTGTGACGGTACCACCTGAAGACGGAAGCTTGTGTTGCCTCCGAAACGTCGTGATTTTATTTTATTTTACTTTTTAATGTTTTTACCTACACAGTGACTTTACCGAAAAAACCTAAGAATATTGTGGAGCTATTTAAATATATATTTACTCTGCTTGACTGCCCTGATAATATTTGTGGGGGGAGGGGGGCTGGGGAGTTGCATTGCCCAACTTTTAAGTAGCCCAGTGCCAAAGAGTGTAGTGCTCGAATCGCCTCCACCCAGAGAATGACTCCAGAGAGAATCCAGGAAGAATAAGTATAACCCGTAAAAACAAAGTTTTTCACTATAAATCCTTTATATACGTGGCGGCTAGAGTCCTCTCGTCCTCTGGCTTGAGATGGCTGCCACCTATGGGTCAGATGATTGTCTGCCAGTATTAAGCAATTGGTAATTAAATATTTAATTTGTTTTCCCTAAACAGTGTAAAATTTTGGAAAAAAATGTTCACGAACATTAATTGTCTCGCACAACGAGTCTGTGTGCAAAATGTCAGCTCGATTGGATCACGGGAAATGGGTTAAAAAACGACCGAAAGATTTGCACGGTCGTAAGCACGCAAGCAAGCGAACTTAATATAAAGGATTTAAAAAGGAGCGGGGAAGTTGCCGAGGCACTTCTGAATCGGTCCTGGTTGTCCTCTTGCATCAACCCACACTGACCAGTCTGGTGAAGTATGGTGAAACAACCCCTATGATGACCAACGCAGTATGGGAATGTCTTCACCCAATGGTGGCTTGGCGAAGAGATATATCGTCATTATTATTGAGACATCTTAGTGTGGGTTCGATAACAAAAAATGTCATTATTTATCCGTAGAAGTCATTCTCAGTCCCAAGGACCTTTTTAAGACGACAGGTTTCATATTGGCTCACAGGGGGATGCCGTGCTCACCATCTAAGATTCTTCAAGTTCCACCCTGCCATCCTCCGTCCCTCAGTCTCTCAGGCGAGTCGTGACACAATGCACCCGGCCCTAACAACACACCTCGCCCATCTTACGCACGCCGGGTTACTTTTGCGGTTTTTTGTTGCTCGCAGAGCTGGACTACTGGTTTTTCTGCCTGTGCGAGTGTAGAATGAACGCGGCGTCCGTGCTCACGGGGTGCTGTGCCATTTTTAAATCCTTTATATTAAGTTCGCTTGCTTGCTTGCGTGCTTGCTTACGACCGTGAAAATCTTTCGGTCGTTTTTTAACCCACTTCCCGTGATCCAATCGAGCTGACATTTTCCACACAGACTCGTTGAAAAAAAAAATTCCAAAAATTTTACACTTTTTAGGCAAAAAAAAATTATTTTACATATATTCAAATAGAACTCATTCTTGGCTTTGGTTGAACGTCACAGTATAAGAGCCCAGAGCGTAACCCCTCCACAGGCCGTGGCGGAGTAGCGCAGTTGGTAGCGCCCTCGCTTCCCATGCCAAAGGTCGCGGGATCGATCCCCGCGTCCTCCACAGGCGAATGTTTTTAAATCCTTTATATTAAGTTCACTGCCACGCATATAAAGGATTTATAGTGAAAAACTTTGTTTTTACGGGTTATACTTATTGTGTGTGTGTGTAATAAACCTTCTCGAGACGACTTCTGGAATCAGTCCTTTATTTTCCACTTCCACAGTTTACACACACTCCCCGTTGCTGGCAGGCAACGGGAAGCGGGCAGACAGCCAGCAAAGTCGCACCGCTCACGTGGCACCCAGAGCCCCGTACGCGCGTGGCTCCTGCTCCCTTCGTTCCCAGGTCTGCTCCCGACTCCTCCGTCTCTCCCCCTCTTAACCCCTCGGTCACGTGGTACCCCTAAGCCAATCTCCAGTAGTCAGCGTCGAACACTCCAGATCACTCCCCGTCAACTCCCGGGACCACGCCTCTGATCCGGCTTCCCATTAGCTGAGGCCAAGATCGGCCAAGCCAATCACCTTAGCTAACATGCCGTGATCACGCCGAGATCATGCTCCCGGGCTCTCCCCTCATTGGCTACAAAGCGGGACCGGCAAGCCGATCGTCACGTGAGTCATACATGGCTCTCATTACGTGTACGGTTATGGCATCGGGATCGTTATCTTGAGGGGGCAGTTAATGATTAATTCGGTTGTGTCGAGTGTCCCGAGGCCCTTTAATGTCCCGTGGGTTGCCGTGTTATTAGCTCGCAGTGTGACGTCGGTTTATTTTGTTGATCAGATCTAGTTTTTGTTTTTGTTGTTGTTGTGATTGCGATGTGCCACATTTCGTAACGATGTGTTTATTGTATGGGGCTTTTCTCGCGATCGCGATGTGTGGACTGTACGTACTGCATAGACTGTCTCTCTGCACGGATACGGGTTGTGAGGTGCATTGTTGTCTTCCTTGGTACGGATCGTTAATATGTGAGCCACGAACCAGGGCAGGCACTCTGATTGGTCGGGAGCTTAGCGGCAGTCCCTTTGATGTGGAAGCCTGGGTGCGGACGTCGCTGAAAGCACCGATACGGCCCACCAATGGCCGTGAAGGATCGCGGGTTAACCAAGGGATTCTTTGATGTAGAGGGGGATAAAAGGGAGGGCACTCTTATCAGTTCGCGTTCTCAAGTCAGCGATCGGAGCAGTCAGCTTGCCAGGCACTGGATCGTACGTGTGACGAGTATCAGCGCAGCCAGGCCCCGCTCCCAGTGAGAGCTTCGTGCACATCCGAGCCGAACAACGAGTACGCGAGAGAGAGAGAGCTGCGAGTTAGCATAAAAGCCTAGGGAGATTAATTCGAAATAGACGCGGTAGGTCGGGTTTAGACCGTCGGGAGATAGGCTAGCCTTACCCTGCTGATTCAGACTCTGATTCAGGTAATAGTGACTCGCAGATGCGCCGGTCTCTGTGGTATTGAGGAGCAGAACCGGCCCTAGACCTTAGGGGGCCCTAAGCAAAATTTGGTTGGAGGCTCCTTTGATGTATGATTTTTTTCACCCACTAGCTAGCAGTGACTCTAGGGGGCCCTCTGCTGGCCACGGGGCCCTTTGCAATTGCAAGGGTCGCTTAGTGGCTGGGCCGGCTCTGTTGAGGAGTGCTGGGAGTGGTGTGGGCATAGGTGTGAACGACGGGTTAACGCATGAATCTTACCCTCGATTCGGTTATCGTTACGCTTGCGCTGTGCTGTTAGTGGGTGCACATGGTGAGCGACGGTAGGATTGCACGAGTACACGTGGGATTCTAGATTTGAAGCTTTCGTGACTGCAATGATTCATATTCTTAGGTTTTTTCGGTAAAGTCACGTAGGTAAAAACATTAAAAAGTAAAATAAAATAAAAATCACGTTTCAGAGGAAGACGGAAGCTTGTGTTGCCTCCGAAACGTCGTGATTTTTTATTTTATTTTACTTTTTAATGTTTTTACCTACGTGACTTTACCGAAAAAACCTAAGAATACACGTGGGATTATTCATACGACCATTGTTTAGATTGTGCCCGAGCATGATGCGTGAATCCTGTCGCCAGTTACTCATCACTGCGCAGAGGGGCCGGAGGACGATTAAAGCATTTCTTTAATTCCCCAGTACACAGCAACACTTGTTCTAAAACCAATCCCGAACACCCGCCCCACAGCCCTTTAAATCATCTCAAATACAACCCCCCAATCGGCAACACGTGTGTGCGAGTGACGTCATTGCCCCTTTGACCCCTGACCCCCATTCCGCACGTGATTGGTGCGTGTGGTTGTGAGTTTGAGTGGCTGCGCGTATACGAGTGTGGGCCGTGGCGTGCAGAGAGTCTTCTACCAACGTTGGGAGGAGTGCGAGTGAGGAGCAAAGAATTAATTGCAGGCAGCCGAGCGCCAGCCCCGAATCGTGCCCCACAGACAGGACTCGCGGACTCGAGGAGCCGGAGAGTGGCAGCAGCGGCTCTCACACGAGTGAGCGAGGAGTCAGGAGGCAGCAGCCCCCCCCCCTTCCCCCGAGATCAACCCTCCGCCGGGGGAGGACCCGGGGGCCAGCAGCCTCAACAAGACGCATATATTAAACACAAACTCCACTTTATTTATTGTACCAGGTAAAGCGTAATAAGCTATTAGCTTCTTTTTCGATTTAAAGCTTTCGTGACTGCAGGGATTCATCTTCTTGGTTCTTTCGGTAAAGTCACGTAGAATTGAAATAATAAAATTATATAAATAAAACATAATAACCTTCTTGGTTCTTTCAGTAAAGTCACGTAGAAGGGAAATAATAAAATAATAAAAATAAAACATAATAAAATACGACGTTTCGGCCACAACGCAAGCAGCCGTCCTCAGGTGAAGAATGAAACACCACCAAGCTTGGAGCGTCGTGATAATTATTTTATTATGTTTTATTTTTATTATTTTATTACTTCCCTTCTACGTGACTTTACCGAAAGAACCAAGAAGATGAATCCCTGCAGTCACGAAAGCTTTAAATCGAAAAATAAAACACGATAAAACGACGTTTCGGCCACAACGCAAGTAGCCGTCCTCAGGCGGAGAACAGGTCTGTCGAGGAGAAAATTCTACGTGACTTTACAGAAAGAACCAAGAAGACTATTAGCTTCTTTTCATAAGCAACCTGGCTATCTCAAATGACACCAGCTTAACAAAGTGGCTGATATCATCATCATCATCGCTGATTCACGTGGAAATTTCTAGCGGCAAAATAACGTAAACAAACTAAAACACACGATCGGTGAGGTTTGCACTCACTTTGTGAGGCAAAAGGGGGGCTAATTTCCCTCAAGAAATGCAATAAAATGTACTTTAAACCTTTTTCTTAATATCTAAAAATTATCGTGCTGTACAAACCGCCGGCGGGAAAAGGCCGGCGTTGGCGAAATCAAGCGGGCTTTGGTCGCCAAGGGCATCCTGTGCGTAGTGTGGTTGAGTGGTCTAAGTTGTTAGATTCAGCCTCCAGTCTCTTTGCAGGCGTATATATTTTATTTTAAATTATTTTACATTTTATTCCTAAATCACATACTCTTTGGTTCTTTCGGTAATGTCACGTAGGTAGAAAAAAAATAATAGATCACAAAGTTTCGATCGTAAGACAAGCGGTCGTTCTCGCTTCTGATCAGGGATCTACCCAGCCAACAGGTCCACAAAGACTGGCCCGTCGCTCTTACTCTGCAGGTTGAACCTAGGAACTGAGTTTTCAACTCTTCACTTCTTCGCTCTTCACCATCACCTCTTCACATTTCACCTCGATTCCTTTAAGTGTCAAATCTGGGATTTTCCTTCAGTTCTTGTTTCACGAGGGATGGGCTCACAAGCCAATTTCAGACTCCACTCCTTGCAGATCTTCTGATGCTTATGCGTTTTCTGGTGTAGATGAAGATTTTATGAATGTGCAAACGCCTTCCCGCAAAGTGCACCTGAAGGGTTTCTCTCCCGTGTGTGTTCTCTGGTGTCTTTCAAGAGCAGATGACTGTGAAAATGCCTTCCCACACCCACTGCACTTGAAGGGTTTCTCTCCCGTGTGTGTTCTCTGGTGTCTTACAAGAGAAGATGAATGTGCAAACGCTTTACCACACACACTGCACTTGAAGGGTTTCTCTCCTGTGTGTGTTCTCTCGTGTCTTTGAAGATGTTGTGACCGTGCAAATGCCTTCCCGCACAGAATGCACTTGAAGGGTTTCTCTCCTGTGTGTGTTCTCTGGTGTCTTACAAGAGTAGATGAATGTGCAAACGCTTTACCACACACACTGCACTTGAAGGGTTTCTCTCCTGTGTGTGTTCTCTCGTGTCTTTGAAGATGTTGTGACCGTGCAAACGCCTTCCCGCACAGAATGCACCTGCAGGGTTTCTCTCCCGTGTGTGTTCTCTGGTGTTTTATAAGAGAAGATGACTGTGAAAATGCCTTCCCACACACAGTGCTCTTGAAGGGTTTCTCTCCTGTGTGTGTTCTCTGGTGTTTTTTAAGAACATGTGACTGTGAAAATGCCTTCCCACACACAGTGCACCTGCAGGGTTTCTCTCCTGTGTGTGTTCTCTGATGTTCTTTAAGATAAGATGACTGTGAAAATGCCTTCCCACACGCAGTGCACTTGAAGGGTTTCTCTCCTGTGTGTGTTCTCTTGTGTTTTTTAAGAACAGATGACAGTGAAAATGCCTTCCCACACACAGTGCACTTGAAGGGTTTCTCCCCTGTGTGTGTTCTCTGGTGGGTCTGAACAACGGATGAATGTGCAAATGCCTTCCCGCAAATTGTGCACCTGAAGGGTTTCACTCCCGTGTGCGTTCTCTGGTGTGTTACAAGAATATATGACTGTGAAAATCCCTTCCCACACACACTGCACTTGAAGGGTTTCTCTCCCGTGTGTGTTCTCTGGTGTCTTTGAAGATGTTGTGACTTTGCAAATGCCTTCCCGCACAGAATGCACCTGCAGGGTTTCTCTCCTGTGTGTGTTCTCTGATGTTCTTTAAGATAAGATGACCGTGAAAATGCCTTCCCACACGCAGTGCACTTGAAGAGTTTCTCTCCCGTGTGTGTTCTCTGATGTCTTACTAGAGCAGATGGATGTGCAAACGCTTTCCCACACACACTGCACTTGAAGGGTTTCTCTCCTGTGCGAGTTCTCTGGTGCTGTGTCAAATTTCCAGTGCAATCCGTGCTGTATGCACTCTGGTCGCATTGTTGTCTTGCCGTACCGAGCTGTGCTGACTGCCTTTGCTCCATTAGACCAATTCTGCAGAGGAAGCGTCAGAGGAAGCGGCAGCTGCAGACAGATAATAGGAACATCCACACCATCATCAAGTCAGTATCGTGGCACGGAGGAATGCATATATACAGTCACATGTGACTTACACGTCTATACTTATTCATATATTCATTATGTAGTGAAACAGTTTCCCAATATTCATCACACGGGCTGTTATTGCACACAAAGAGAGATCAAATGGTCATACATATGCCTAGAAGCCTTCGTATCTTAAAAATGAATGTGAACCCAAAACTCTGAGCACACAATTTCGGCTGTCTGGCTACAAAAGGAATATTTATAAAGCTAAATTCAGCTGACATAGCAAAAGGTGTTAAAACAATTCTATTTGTGTTATGCAGAAATGCATAAATTCATGTTCAATCGCAACTCAGGTGTGAATCCAGGCTCAGATGTCCTTGAAGGCTGGGATGAACAGATCCGACTTTGTGCTGTGGTAACTTCCTGTTTCCATTCTTACAAAGAGTTCCAGAGGAAAACAAAAATAAACTATTGTTTTGATATAACCTCCGTGTTCAACAGAGTTAATAGACTTTACTGCAAACACAAACTTTACACTGTCACACACTGCCATGGTAAACAGGTGGTGTTTTGACCAGAACCATGCCTGGCCACCTTCATCTGCTCAGCATTAATGATTCCTCACTCCACCAAGTAATTAATTGAGGATCAATCAACATAGCCGAGGCTAACTGGAGTTTGTGTGTCTCTCTCCGTGGTGAGATGTTAACTACCTCACCTGGTATGCAGGAAGTCGTGGGTTCAAACCCGGCCCTGACGCCAGCTGCTGTATATTTGGAGTTTGCGTGTCTCTCTCTCCGTGGTCGCGTGGATTTTCCTCCGGATTCCCCGGGTTTGCCCTCCACATTTAGAGTGAACATCAGCACGAGTTTAGCGTCTTTGACCGATACACATTTCCACACGTATTCTTGGTTCTTTCGGTAAAGTTACGTAGATAGAAAATATCAATAGATAATATAATAAAATAAAGACCACTTGTGTTGCGATCGAAATGTCGTGGGTTTTTTTTCTTTATTTACAATTTTCTAATTTTTATTTTATTATCTGTTATTTTTATTTAATTTTCTATCTAAGTGACTTCACTGAAAGAACCAAGAATATGAATTCCTGCAGTCACGAAAGTTTTAAGTCAAAACATTCACACACAAGTTCACAAAGCCTCACCTTGCGTTGTGGGCAGGTCGCTTCTGAAAACAAGAGCGGTATAGCAGCTCAAGCGGGCTTGGCCTGGTAAAAAAAATGAAAAACTGCATAAATATTTACAGTGAGGGAAAGAAAGAAAGACAAAGAAATGATCAGTCTATAATTTTAATGGTAAGTTTATTTGAACAGTGAGAGACAGAATAACAACAAAAAATCCAGAAAAACGCGTCAAAAATGTTATAAATTGATTTGCATTTTAATGACGGAAATAAGTATTTGACCCCCTCTCAATCAGAAAGATTTCTGGCTCCCAGGTGTCTTTTATACAGGTAACGAGTTAAGATTAGGAGCACACTCTTAAAGGGAGTGCTCCTAATCTTAGCTTGTTACCTGTATAAAAGACACCTGTTCACAGAAGCAATCAATCAGATTCCAAACTCTCCACCATGGCCAAGACCAAAGAGCTCTCCAAGGATGTCAGGGACAAGATTGTAGACCCACACAAGGCTGGAATGGGCTACAAGACCATCGCCAAGCAGCTCGGTGAGAAGGTGACAACAGTTGGTGAGATTATTCGTAAATGGAAGAAACACACAAGAACTGCCAATGTCCCTCGGCCTAGGGCTCCATGCAAGATCTCACCACAGGGAGTTGCAATGATCATGAGAACGGTGAGGAATCAGCCCAGAACTACACAAGGTAGCAGGGACCATAGTCACCAAGAAAACAGTTGGTAACACACTACGCCGTGAAGGACTGAAATCCTGTAGCGCCCGCAAGGGGCCCCTGCTCAAGAAAGCACATATACATGCCCGTCTGAAGTTTGCCAATGAACATCTGAATGATTCAAAGGACAACTGGGTGAAAGTGTTGTGGTCAGATGAGACCAAAATGGAGCTCTTTGGCATCAACTCAACTCGCCGTGTTTGGAGGAGGAGGAATGCTGCCTATGACCCCTAGAACACCATCCCCACCATCAAATATGGAGGTGGAAACATTATATTTTTGGGGTGTTTTTCTGCTAAGGGGACAGGACAACTTCACCGCATCAAAGGGACGATGGACGGGGCCATGTACCGTCAAATCTTGGGTGAGAACCTCCTTCCCTTAGCCAGGGCATTGAAAATGGGTCGTGGATGGGTATTCCAGCATGAAAATGACCCAAAACACACGGCCAAGGCAACAAAGGAGTGGCTCAAGAAGAAGCACATTAAGGTCCTGGAGTGGCCTAGCCAGTCTCCAGACCTTAATCCCATAGAAAATCTGTGGAGGGAGCTGAAGGTTCGAGTTTCCAAACGTCAGCCTCGAAACCTTAATGACTTGGAGAAGATCTGCAAAGAGGAGTGGTGGGACAAAATCCCTCCTGAGATGTGTGCAAACCTGGTGGTGGGCAACTACAAGAAACGTCTGACCTCTGTGATTGCCAACAAGGGTTTTGCCACCAAGTACTAAGTCATGTTTTGCAGAGGGGGTCAAATACTTATTTCCCTCATTAAAATGCAAATCAATTTATAACATTTTTGACGCGTTTTTCTGGATTTTGTTGTTGTTATTCTGTCTCTCACTGTTCAAATAAACCTACCATTACAATTACAGACTGATCATTTCTTCGTCAGTGGGCAAACGTACAAAATCATCAGGGGATCAAATACTTTATCCCCTCACTGTACAATAAAACAGAGTTACAAAGTGAAGACAAATAAAACTTCATCAGGCGAGGGCAGGAGGCAAGGCCCGCGTTGTAAAGTTCCAACCTGGACATCGATTCCAAAGCTCGCAGCTGCTCTATTGACATCCCTACGAGATTTGAAGCTTTCGTGACTGCAAGGATTCATATTCTTAGGTTTTTTCGGTAAAGTCACGTAGGTAAAACATGAAAATTAATAAAAAATAAAATAAAGATTTTATTTTTTATTAAATTTTATTTTTTATTAATTTTGATGTTTTACCTACGTGACTTTACAAAAAAAACCTAAGAATATGAATCCCTACGAGAGAGAGGCTCTACCTTGGTAAACAACCACAACAACAACAATCACAACAACAACAATCACAACAACAACAACCACGAGAATGCATCACCTCAGATTTCAGAAAAAGCGTGGAGCGGGCAGCTTCCTGTTACCTCGTGACGTCACGCGGCAGTAGAAAGTGACATGACGTCACTTCCGGGATACAAGCCACTCCCACAGATTCAGCAGTGACCATCGCGGATGTGACGTCACGCACAAGAGCGCGGTGGAGGGTGACGTCATGCAAGCCACGCCCACAGATTCAGCAGTGACCATCGCGGAGGTGACGTCACGCACAAGAGCGCGGTGGAGGGGAAAACATTGGTGACATGACGTCACTAGCGAGGTTCACCTCCCCTTGGCGTTTCACGTCGATGAGGTCATGCTGATTGGAGTTTTAAGTTAATTTAGATTAAATTTCCATTGCTCCATCTCTTGAACAGAGACCCCTTGGGTGCGTGAGCTCAGCAACTACAACGTGGACATTATTGTGTGTGTACACAGTGAGTGTGTGTGTACATTGTGTGTGTGTACATTGTGTGTGTACACTGTGTGTGTGTACACTGTGTGTGTGTACACAGTGAGTGTGTGTGTACATTGAGTGTGTACACTGTTTGTAGACACTGTGTGTAGACTGTTTGTAGACACTGTGTATACATTGTGTGTACACAGTGAGTGTGTGTGTACACTGTGTGTGTGTGTACATTGTGTGTGTATACTGTGTGTACACTGTGTGTGTGTGTACACTGTGTGTGTGTACACTGTGTGTGTGTGTACATTGTGTGTGTACACTGTGTGTGTATACTGTGTGTGTACACAGTGAGTGTGTACACTGTGTGTGTGTGCACACAATATGGTAGCGCATTCTCTATTCATTGTAGAGGTTCAAGGTTCAAATGGGACAGGCACAGCTGGCTACCCCAGTGACATTCACCAAAATATGCGCAGTCTGCTTCACGGCGGATGTAAGACAAGCCACGTGTCACTCACAACGCACAGGTCCTTGCATGTTGGTGTCACGGTCAAAATCGTGCTAAGTCCAGACATTGTCCAGACATTATCTAGGTTATTTAATTTAGTGTGTTCTTTCTCCCTCTCTCCTAATGTTCAAACTTGCTTACTTCACTACGCGTTTTCCGCACTCATTGACATGTTAATGTTTTACGTGTTTTCCGCACTCATTGACATGTTAATTTTTGTCTCTAACCCCTCCCTATCTCTGCCTCCCCTCTGCCTATTTAAGGCCTCACCACAGAGACGATCTCCCTCTCTGTACCTGTGTTACTCTCTCTCTATGTATCTTGGTGATATCTGTCTGCTCATATGTCTGTCTATAGTTTTTGTGGTTAGAATTTTTTGTTTGCTATTTCATTTATACCTGATGACGATTGCTTGTGTTGCAATCGAAACGTCGTGATTTTTATTTTATTTTACTTTAATTAATTTAAATTTTTTTACCTACGTGACTTTACCGAAAAAACCTAAGAATATTATCCAGAAAACCCACAAGGGAGATGACGCGTCAATCATCGCCCCCGAACGACAGACTCTTACGTGCAGGCCGGTGCAGGGCCACCACCTTGTGCCACACAGGGGCAGCTGCCACTTGGGGGCGCCCTTCGATTGTTTGAGACGAGATTCGATACGAAACACCGAGTTGCTGAGGCAATTAAGCAAGCAACTTATGAATGCAAATGTGATGTTCATAACGTGGTGAATCCATGAGAGGTGTTTTGGGTTTGATCGCAAAAATATATAAATGTGTCGTTAAAATCTGCCACCACCAACTAGTGAGGGTTGTCACGTAAACAGAACGTGACAATTCGTCACTAGCACAGCACTAGTGTATAGTGTAGTGTATAGTGTAGTGTAGTGTGTAGTGTGTAGTGTATAGTGTAGTGTAGTGTGTAGTGTATAGTGTAGTGTATAGTGTAGTGTGTAGTGTATAGTGTAGTGTATAGTGTAGTGTACAGTGTAGTGTAGTGTAGTGTAGTGTGTAGTGTATAGTGTAGTGTATAGTGTAGTGTAGTGTATAGTGTAGTGTATAGTGTAGTGTATAGTGTAGTGTATAGTGTAGTGTACAGTGTAGTGTGTAGTGTAGTGTATAGTAGTGTATAATGTAGTGTAGTGTATAGTGTAGTGTATAGTGTAGTGTGTAGTGTAGTGTATAGTGTAGTGTATAGTGTATAGTGTGTATAGTGTAGTGTATAGTGTAGTGTATAGTGTAGTGTATAGTGTAGTGTATAGTGTATAGTAGTGTAGTGTATAGTGTAGTGTATAGTGTAGTGTAGTGTATAGTGTAGTGTGTAGTGTATAGTGTAGTGTATAGTATAGTGTAGTGTATAGTGTAGTGTATAGTGTAGTGTAGTGTGTAGTGTATAGTGTAGTGTATAGTGTAGTGTATAGTAGTGTATAATGTAGTGTAGTGTGTAGTATATAAATAAGTCTTGCCGTTACAGAAGATGCCTTCCCGTTACAGAAGATGTCTTCCCGTTACAGAAGATGTCTTCCCGTTACAGATGTACAGAGGCACAGACACGGAGACAGTTTCAGTTTAAAGTTTAATTTATTTTGAGGTATAACCACGTGACCCATGGGGCAACAAACAAAAAACACGAAAAAATAAAATCTTAAAATGACGACGCGCAACAGAAACATCCAGGAGAAAAAACCTTCCCCAAAAAATCAGCGCATATCAAACAATGACAACCATAATACAATTTACATTAAAGTTATGAGACACAAAGACAGACAGACACGCGCAGAGAGAGAGATGGCTTAGCGAAGTGGCTTATCATCTCAGGGACAGACCCAGCAGGCGCCGTGGGTTGACTGCTGTGCCAGGCTAGGTGCAGGAGGAGGTCACGGGACAGACCCAGCAGATGCCGTGCTGTGCCAGGCTAGGTGCAGGAGGAGGTCACGGGACAGACCCAGCAGGTGACACGGGTTGACTGCTGTGCCAGGCTAGGTGCAGGAGGAGGGGGTCATGGGACAGATCCTGTGGGTGCCATGGGTTGACTGCTGTGCCAGGCTAGGTGCAGGAGGAGGGGGTCATGGGACAGATCCTGCAGGTGCCATGGGTTGACTGCTGTGCCAGGCTAGGTGCAGGAAGTCACGGGACAGACCCTGCAGGTGCCGTGGGTTGACTGCTGTGCCAGGCTAGGTGCATGAGGAGGTCACGGAGCAGACCCAGCAGGTGCCATGGGTTGACTGCTGTGCTAAGCTAGGTGCATGGGTCTGTGTGGTGAGTCTATGGATCTCTGTGTAGTGAGTCTATGGGTCTCTGTGTAGTGAGGCTATGGATCTCTGTGTGGTGAGTCTATGGGTCTGTGTGAAGTCTTGGGTCTCTGTGAGTATATGGGATTCTGTATGAGTCTATGGGTCTCTGTGTGAGTATATGTGACTCTGTATGATGAGTCTATGAGTCTCTGTGTGGTGATCCTATGAATCTCTGTGACGAGTCTATGGGTCTGTGTAGTGAGTCTATGGGTCTGTGTGGTGAGTCGATGGATCTCTGTATGATGAGTCTATGGGTCTCTGTGTGGTCAGTCTATGGGTCTCTGTGTGAATATATGGGATTGTGTGGTGAGTCTATGGGTCTGTGTGGTGAGTCTATGAGTCTCTGTGTGGTGAGTCTATGGATCTCTGTGTGATGAGTCTGTGGGTCTCTGTGTGGTGAGTCTGTGGGTTTGTGTGGTGAGTCTATGGGTCTCTGTGTAGTGAGTCTATGGGTCTCTGTGTGATGAGTCTATGGGTCTCTGTATGAGTCTGTGGGTCTCTGTGTGATGAGTCTGTGGGTCTCTGTGTGGTGAGTCTGTGGGTCTCTGTGTGATGAGTCTATGGGTCTCTGTGTGGTGAGTCTATGGGTCTCTGTGTAGTGATTCTATGGATCTGTGTGATGAGTCTATGGATCTGTGTGTGATGAGTCTGTGGGTCTCTGTGTGATGAGTCTGTCGGTCTCTATGTGATGAGTCTGTGGGTCTCTGTGTGATGAGTCTGTTGGGTCTGTGTGATGAGTCTATGGGTCTGTGTGATGAGTCTATGGGTCTCTGTGTGGTGAGTCTATGAATCTGTGTGTGATGAGTCTATGGGTCTCTGTGTGATGAGTCTGTGGGTCTCCGTGTGATGAGTCTGTGGGTCTGTGTGGTGAGTCTGTGGGTCTCTGTGTGGTGAGTCTATGGGTCTCTGTGTGATGAGTCTATGGGTCTCTGTATGATGAGTCTGTGGGTCTCTGTGTGGTGAATCTGTGGGTCTCTGTGTGATGAGTCTGTGGGTCTCTGTGTGGTGAGTCTGTGGGTCTCTGTGTAGTGAGTCTATGGGTCTCTGTGTGATGAATCTATGGGTCTCTTGTGTGGTGAGTCTATGGGTCTCTGTGTAGTGATTCTATGGATCTGTGTGATGAGTCTATGGATCTGTGTGTGATGAGTCTGTGGGTCTCTGTGTGATGAGTCTGTCGGTCTCTATGTGATGAGTCTGTGGGTCTCTGTGTGATGAGTCTGTGGGTCTCTATGTGATGAGTCTGTGGGTCTCTGTGTGATGAGTCTATGGGTCTGTGTGATGAGTCTATGGGTCTCTGTGTGGTGAGTCTATGAATCTGTGTGTGATGAGTCTATGGGTCTCTGTGTGATGAGTCTGTGGGTCTCCGTGTGATGAGTCTGTGGGTCTGTGTGGTGAGTCTGTGGGTCTCTGTGTGGTGAGTCTGTGGGTCTCTGTGTGGCGAGTCTGTGGGTCTCTGTGTGGCGAGTATGTGGGTCTCTGTGTAGTGAGTCTATGGGTCTCTGTGTGATGAGTCTATGGGTCTCTGTATGAGTCTGTGGGTCTCTGTGTGATGAGTCTGTGGGTCTCTGTGTGGTGAGTCTGTGGGTCTCTGTGTAGTGAGTCTGTGGGTCTCTGTGTGATGAATCTATGGGTCTCTTGTGTGGTGAGTCTATGGGTCTGTGTAGTGATTCTATGGATCTGTGTGATGAGTCTATGGATCTGTGTGTGATGAGTCTGTGGGTCTCTGTGTGGTGAGTCTGTGGGTCTCTGTGTGGTGAGTCTATGGGTCTCTGTGTGGTGAGTCTGTGGGTCTCTGTGTGATGAGTCTGTGGGTCTCTATGTGATGAGTCTGTGGGTCTCTGTGTGATGAGTCTGTGGGTCTCTGTGTGATGAGTCTATGGGTCTCTGTGTGATGAGTCTATGGGTCTCTGTGTGGTGAGACTATGAATCTGTGTGTGATGAGTCTATGGGTCTCTGTGTGATGAGTCTGTGGGTCTCTGTGATGAGTCTGTGGGTCTGTGGTGAGTCTGTGGGTCTCTGTGTGGCGAGTCTGTGGGTCTCTGTGTGATGCGTCTGTGGGTCTCTGGGTGGTGAGTCTGTGGGTCTCTGTGTGATGAGTCTGTGGGTCTTGAACGGATTGTTTTCTCGCTTACCCCTTATGACGTTTCAAAGGTTGCGATTCGCCCAAGATGGCGCTTCACTTCTGCCGGATTTTGAGAGCGGACGGGGCTTGGTCCGAGTCCTTGTTTGTGTAAAGTAGTAACTCGGCAGGAGACGACTTCACGGGTAGCACACTCTTTATTTTCACCAACTTGTAGTTACACGGATGACTAACACCCACTTAGCTACACGGGTGACCAACACCCACTCAGCTACACGGGTGACTAACACCCACTCAGCTACACGGGTGACCAACACCCACTCAGCTACACGGGTGACTAACACCCACTCAGCTACACGGGTGACCAACACCCACTCAGCTGTACTGACACGGGCTCTTACGCCCCGTAGCCTTCCGGGACACACCCAGCCGGGGTGCCCGTCTCGGCTCTGGGTACCACCGTCCCGACCCACACGGGCGTCGGACTACGGTCCCCCCAGTCTCGGCTCCGAGCCACACAGGGCCCCGGTCCCCACAAGGACGGCGGGACTAGGGGTCTCGGGCCCCTACCTCCTCCACCCCGTCTTCAACTGGTTAACACTGACCACGAGTGCTCTCGCGCGTCCCCCTTTATACCCCTCCTGCGGACGTCGCTGAGAGTACCCACTTATCTGACCAATCACTGCGCACTCGCTACGATCCTCTTTTCCCAGCTTGTGTGAGCGCGCCTCACCACCGGCGCGCGCGTCCATGCCACGCCCACACCGCGTGCCCAACCCCGCGCCCCGTGATCCATCACTGCCGGCGCACGTCAATACCACCACTACATTTGCATTCAATAAAAGTCCACAAAGTGGTCGGGAAAACTACGGCGGAGTATCTCTTCGTGTTCGGCGTTGCGTGGCGTTTTTTTTACGTTTGAAATGAAGGTTTAGTGCGTGGTGTCCCGTCATGGCACCTTCTTGTCGGTGTCAAAGTGTACATCAGCCGCACCCAGTTTACACAACAAAGGCTCATTCCTAACAGCGTGCTTCAGCCGCACCGAACCTCACAACAATAATATTCAGGGCCTACCTTGGCTCCTCCCACCCTCAACCAGTATATATACAAGTACTGTGTTCTTGGAATTTCTCTCACTTGATACAGCTGTCGTGCTGTGACGGTTCCACCTGAAGACGGAAGCGATTTTAATTTTATTTTACCAATTAAAATTTTTTACCTACCTGGTGACTTTACCGAAAAAACCTAAGAATCTGTAACGACGGCTTGGCGCACTTCTCTTGAGACGGCACTTCACTGCAGACGCGGCGACTTGGCATCGGCCGGAGATCCCCGCCGCGGGAGACTCGCGGCTCCCGTGGCGGGGATCTCCCCCTCGTACGGCAGCACGTGGCCCCCCTCGCCCCCCTTCGCAATCGCGCGACAAATCAAATCCGCCATTTTTTTTGTCGCAAAATATAATTGACGTTTATTGGCGCCCATTTTATTCCCTCACAAAATGTGTGCGCAGTGACGGGGTTTGCCACCTGTCACTGCGCACACTGCTCACCACGCCCCCCGACAGACCTGTTCCTCTTCACCTGAGGACGGCTGCTTGCGTTGTGGCCGAAATTCGTGAGAATTAATTAATGTTTTATTTTTATTATTTTATTACTTCCATTCTACGTGACGACTTTACTGAAAGAACCAAGAAAAACCTGTTGACTGTGGGGGTTAACTAGAGGTGCGGGTGCGTCATACAACGGCCGAACCCACAAGGGGCACGTTAACTGGGGCAAGGCTCAAGGTGGGGATTCACTGGGAAGCTCCTGGAACCAGCGAGAGAGTTCCAGAGGTGGGCGTGGCCACGCTGGGCAAATATAAGGGAGAGGCAAGTGGGGGTTTGGGGCTGTCGTGGTGGTCTCGGGTCAAGGCTGTCGTCGCTGTCATCACTGCCGTCTCTTCGTCGTCGTCGTCGTCGCACAGCCAGCCAGCTATAGAGTTGTACGTCGCCGGTGTGGCTGTACGGGTGGCAAAGCTCTACGTGGCCCGGCGTGTATGTTACTCCGTGAGCCTGTCCGGAGCGTGTCGAGAAATCAAGTTAGCCGAGACAACCACGACACCACACGCCGTACAATAACAGCCACGTAGGGCGATACACCCACCTGCACGACAGGCTTTCGTCTGAATTCACATAGCCAGGCCTTGCCAGCACGCCGGCTCTGGCTAAATGTCCTCACGGAATGCTTTTCCCCGGTCGCCCGAGGGGCCGGTTGATTTCAATTTTCGGTTGACTTGGACCCAGCGGCTTGACATTCAACGTCTCCTGCGTCGTCCTCCTTCCCCAGCTCGTGGCTGGGCAGCCTCAGCCGGGCGCGCAGAACCGCGCCGTGCAGCGCCGCCGCCGCCGCCGCACCCTCCTCCAGCTGCGGCTCGCGGTGGGGAGGGAGGGAGGGGAATCCGGTGAGCTGCAAAGCTCTTTGCGGCAGGGCGGCGGTGCGGGTCGTCACAAAGTCACGGCGACAAAACAAAGCGGAGCGATCCGTCCTCCGTGAGGTGTCACGTGCGACCGGGCTGCGGTGCGTGTGTGTGTGTGCATGTGTGTGTGTGGTGCGTGTGTGCGTGTGTGTGTACGTGTGTGTGCGTGTGTGTGTCTATGTGTGCACGTGTGTGCGTGTGTGTCTATGTGTGTGTGTGCGTGTGTGTGTGCGCGTGTGTGTGTCTATATGTGTGTCTATGTGTGTGTGCGTGTGTGCGCGTGTGTGCGTGTGTGTGCGTGTGCGTGTACGTGTGTGCGTGTGTGTGTCCGCGTGTGCGCGTGTGTGCGTGCGTGTGTGCGTGCGTGTGTGTCTATGTGCGTGCGTGTGCGTGTGTGTGTCTATGTGTGTGCGTGTGTGTGTGCGTGTGTGTCTATGTGTGTGCGTGCGTGTGGGGAGCGGTAGTGTAGCGGTTAGCGCTACGCTGCGCTATGAACCTGGAGACCCGGGTTCGATTCCCGCTCACGGCCAACACCAGTGATGATTATCTGAACCGGTCCTGGGCCTCCCCTAGGTCGACTCAGCTTCAAATGAGTACCTGGTGCGGTGTGTAGTAAACATCGCCACTGGGAAAGTGTGTGTGCGCGTGTAGTAGGAGGCACATGTGGTGCATCAGTCAGTCATCTCGGTCAGTCGACCCGTGGCACCTGCTGGGTCTGCCCCGTGACCTCCTGCCAGCGGGCGTTCGATACTTCACGTGGCCTCAAGGTGCACATGGCCTGGCACAAGCGCCGTGGTGACGTCACCGCCACTTAGTGGCGAATGGCGAGGATTGGTATTGGCACCGGGTGAAAGTGTGTGTTTGCGTGTGTGAACATGAGTGTGCAGTCCTGGGCCTCCCCTAGGTCGACTCAGCCTCAAATGAGTACCTGGTGCGGTGTGTCAACATCGCCACTGGGGAGACAAAGGCGGCCGGGCATGGTGCTGGCCACCCACCCCCTCGTTCGTGTGCCGTTCCGGCCTTCATAGGTGCTCGCTAACAGCACTTGCCCCTACAGTCTGTTAAGGCTACACGGGGGTTCTATGTCAACGCCGGCCTCGGGAACGAATTGTGTCCGTGGTGCAACAGAAACATCGAGACGAGGTCGTACCTTCATCCGGATCCGTCCAACTCCAAGCTCCGAGTGCGTGTCCCACGTGACGGAGAAGCAATGGCGGACGTGTCCGTAGCACTTGATGTCCGCCAGCTTGAGGGTCACCGCCGTGGCGTCTGCTGCCACACAAGGAAGCGGCACTCTGCACATCGCCCACAGACCCCCCCACAACCTGCAGCCTGCACCCCCCTCTGTGGGTCTCTGTGGGTCTCTGCGGGTCTCTGTGGGTCTCTGCGGGTCGATGGGACTCTGCGAGTCACCGTTTGTCACTCATTTAGCGTAGGCTACGGGTAGGGAATCAAAACCCGCTTGCGACCTCTGCCGCCGCCGCCACCTGCCTGCGAGTGGCCCCGTCGCGGGGCTCGCGAAGCGCAGGCTCCCGGCGTGGACGTAGACGCGGCAGGGCCCCGCACGCACCTCCGCCGCCCCGCGGCGGCTCCACAGCCGCCCTTCCCACGCGGCCAGCGGCGGCCCGGCCCCGCCGCCCGCCGCCGGCAGGAGGTGAGCCCGCAGGGCCCCCAGCCAGGCCCGTCTCTGGGCCTCGTCGTCGGCGGCCAGGGCGAGGTACCCCGCGTCGGCGAAGACCGCCAGGCCGTACGGGGCCCGCGCGTCCGAGCGCTCCACCGCCGCCCCTAGCCCGCCGAGGGGCAGGACGCGGGGCGGCGGGCGGAGGAGCAGGCGGGCGAGGCGGGCGAGGCGGGCGAGGCGGGCCGGGCAGGTCGGGGTGGGGGAGCGGGAGGAGGCGGGGGGTGGGGGCGCCCCGCCCCCCCAGGCCAGGCAGCTCTCCCGGGGGCTGCGGTAGCACTGGAGGAGGGGGGCTACGGTCCCGTCGCCCCCACGCAGCACGAAGAAGCGGCGGTGGCCACTTGGCCGCTCGGTGAGGAAGCCGCTGAACAGCACGGAGCTCCAGCGGAGCCACGGAGCTCCAGCCGGCGGTGGCGGTGGTGATAGTGGTGGTGATGGTGGTGGTGGTGATGGTGGTGATAGTGGTGATAGTGGTGGTGGTGTTAGTGGTGGTGGTGATAGTGGTGGTGGTGATGGTGGTGATGGTGGCGGTGGTGATAGTGGCGGTGGTGGTGATAGTGGTGATAGTGGTGATAGTGGTGATGGTGTTAGTGGTGGTGGTGACAGTGGTGGTGGTCGTGGTGTTAATGGTGGTAATGGTGACAGTGGTGGTGGTAGTGGTGGTGTGGGCGATGGCGGTGGTGATGGTGGTAGTGGTGGTGATGGCGATAGTGGTCGTGGTCGTGGTGGTGGTAGTGTGGGTGATGGCGGTGGTGATTGTGGTAATGGTGGTGATAGTGTGGTTGATGACAGTGTTGATGGTGATAGTGGTGGTAAAGGTGGTGGTGATGGTGGTGATAGTGTGGGTGATGGCGGTGTTGATGATGGTGATAATGGTGGTGGTGATGGTAGTGTGGGTGATGGTGATTGCAGTGATGGATGTATGTTGCAACCACGTTCGCATTCTATAGTGCCCACCATGACAAGCGGAGGTGCATGGGGTGGTGATGTAGTGACGCTGGTTATTTTGCTCAAGTGGTGATGGTGGTAATGATGATGGTGATGGTGGTGACGGTGGTGTGGTGACGACGGTGTGGTGATGGTGGCCGTTTTGGTATCGGTGTGGTAATGGCGTAGAGAGATCGCGACGGTGCGATGATTGTGAGTGTGCTGATGGTGGTATGGAGATGGTGGCGTGGTGATGGTGACGGTGGCGTGGTGATGGTGATGCGGTAATGGTGATGACGGTGTAATGATGGTGTGGTGATGGTGGTGATGGTGGTGGTGATAGTGGTGATGGTGGTGGAGTGCTGGTAGTAGCGACATTGCGTGAGTGTGTGTGAGTTTACGTGTGTGGGTGGGTATGTGTAAGTGTGTGAGTGTGAGTGCGAGTGTGGGTGGGTGTGAGTGCGTGTGAGTGTGTGCGTGGGTGTGTGTGAGTGTGTGTGAGTTTGCGTGTGTGGGTGGGTATGTGTGAGTGCGTGTGTGTGAGTGTGGGTGGGTGTGTGAGTGCGTGTGAGTGTGTATGCGTGAGTGTGCGTGTGTGAGTGCGTGTGTGAGTGTGTGTGTGGGTGTGTGTGAGTGTGTGTGCGTGTGTGGGTGTGTGTGGGTGCGTGCGTGTGAGTATGTGTGTGTGTGTGTCAGTGTGTGTGTGTCAATGTGTGTGTGTCAACGTGTGTGTGTCAATGTGTTTGTGTCAATGTGTGTGTGTCAGTGTGTGTGTGTCAATGTGTGTGTGTCAATGTGTGTGTGTCAGTGTGCGTGTGTCAATGTGCGTGTGTCAGTGTGTGTGTGTCAGTGTGTGTGTGTCAGTGTGTGTGTGTGTCAGTGTGTGTGTGTCAATGTGTGTGTGTCAGTGTGTGTGTGTCAGTGTGTGTGTGTCAATGTGTGTGTGTCAGTGTGTGTGTGTCAGTGTGTGTGTGTCAGTGTGTGTGTGTCAATGTGTGTGTGTCAGTGTGTGTGTCAATGTGTGTGTGTCAGTGTGTGTGTGTCAATGTGTGTGAGTCAATGTGTGTGTGTCAATGTGTGTGTGTCAGTGTGTGTGTTGTTGCCTCTTCCACTACTGAATTGTCCTGCACACCAGACGATGTAGTTAACATCCTGGGGAGAGAGACTCCAAACTCCAAACACAGCAGCAGCAGCAGCGTCGTCAGGGTCGGGATCGAACCACCACCACAACAACAACCACCACCACAACAACCACCACTACCACCACCACAACAAACACCACCACCACTACAACCACCACCACAACCACCACTACAACCACCACCACCACAACAACCACCACCACTACAACAACCACCACCACTACAACCACCACTACCACCACAACAACCACCACCACTACAACCACCACAACAACCACCACAACAACCACCACTACAACCACCACTACCACAACCACCACAACAACCACCACCACCGCAACCACTACAACAACCACCACTACCACCACCACAACAACCACCACTACCACCACTACTACTACAACCACCACTACAACCACCACTACAACCACCACCACCACCACAACAACCATCACTACCACCACCACAACCACCACTACAACCACCACTGCAACCACCACCACAACAACCACCACAACCACAACAACCACCACAACCACTACAACCACCACTACAACCACTACAACCACCACTACAACCACTACAACAACAACAACTACAACAACAACTACAACCACCACAACCACCACTACAACCACAACAACCACCACTACAACCACCACTACAACCACTACTACAACAACCACCACTACAACCACCACAACAACCACCACTACCACCACCACTACAACCACCACTACCACCACAACTACAACAACCACCACAACAACAACCACAACAACAACCACCACAAGAACCACTACAACCACCACCACAACCACCACCACTACAACCACCACTACAACCACCACCACTACAACCACCACTACAACCACCACCACTACAACCACCACAACAACAACCTCCAACCTGGGTGCCGCCATCTTGAACTTGGCGATGGTCTCCGGGTTATGACGTCACCGGGAATCGTTTGTTCGATTCTCATCGATTATAATCGAATCTCATCGATTATAATCGTTGGTTTGCGCGTCTCTCTCTGCTAATCGATTCCCATCGATTATAATCATCGTTTTGCGTGTCTCCCTCTCTCTGATGATCGATTATCATCGATTACATTATCCGTTCCGATGGCTCCATGTGGCTATGAGATGTTGACCACCTCGCCTGGTCTACAGGAGGCCGTGGGTTCGATCTCTCTCTCATCATCACGGTGGCTATGAGATGTTGACCACCTCGCCTGGTCTACAGGAGGTCGTGGGTTCGATCTCCCATCATCATCACGGTGGCTATGAGATGTTGACCTACCTCGCCTGGTCTACAGGAGGTCGTGGGTTCGATCTCTCTCTCATCATCACGGTGGCTATGAGATGTTGACCACCTCGCCTGGTCTACAGGAGGTCGTGGGTTCGATCTCTCTCTCATCATCACGGTGGCTATGAGATGTTGACCACCTCGCCTGGTCTACAGGAGGTCGTGGGTTCGATCTCCCATCATCATCACGGTGGCTATGAGATGTTGACTACCTCGCCTGGTCTACAGGAGGTCGTGGGTTCGATCTCTCTCTCATCATCATCACGGTGGCTATGAGATGTTGACCACCTCGCCTGGTCTACAGGAGGTCGTGGGTTCGATCTCTCTCATCATCATCACGGTGGCTATGAGATGTTGACCACCTCGCCTGGTCTACAGGAGGTCGTGGGTTCGATCTCCCATCATCATCACGGTGGCTATGAGATGTTGACCACCTCGCCTGGTCTACAGGAGGTCGTGGGTTCGATCTCTCATCATCATCACGGTGGCTATGAGATGTTGACCACCTCGCCTGGTCTACAGGAGGTCGTGGGTTCGATCTCTCATCATCATCACGGTGGCTATGAGATGTTGACCACCTCGCCTGGTCTACAGGAGGTCGTGGGTTCGATCTCTCATCATCATCACGGTGGCTATGAGATGTTGACCACCTCGCCTGGTCTACAGGAGGTCGTGGGTTCGATCTCTCTCATCATCACGGTGGCTATGAGATGTTGACTACCTCGCCTGGTCTACAGGAGGTCGTGGGTTCGATCTCTCTCATCATCATCATCACGGTGGTGAGTGATGGTGGTGAGTGATGGTGGTGAGGGTGGTGGTGGTGAGTGATGGTGGTGAGGGTGGTGGTGGTGAGTGATGGTGGTGAGTGATGGTGGTGGTGGTGAGGCCACCTCCATCACTACCATCACCACCACCTCCACTATTACCACCACCACTGTAACGTCCACCAACACCACGACCTCTACTTCCAACATCACCACCTCCATCATCACCACCATCAACACCACCATCACCACCACCATCACCACCTCCATCATCACCACCATCACCACCACCATCACCACCACCATCATCACCACCATCACCACCACCATCACCACCACCATCACCACCACCATCATCACCATCATCACCACCATCACCACCATCATCACCATGATCACCACCACCATCACCACCACCATCACCACCACCATCATCACCACCATCACCACCACCATCACCACCACCATCACCACCACCATCATCACCATGATCACCACCACCATCACCACTGCAACTCAGTTTGTACAAACTGAAATGTCGTGATTTTTATTTTATTTTACTTTTATTAATTTAAAATTTTTACCTACGTGGCTTTACCGAAAGAAAAACAACCTAAGAGTATGTGTGTGTGTGTGATATCAGCAAATTCCATTGGCCAACATCTAATTTGTTTTATTTGAAGGCCACAACATTGTTGACGAACGTGCTGAGTGTTTTGTCTTCATGAGACGCGTTGTTGTGTGTGACCACCGCGTGTGCGCACAATGCACGAGCTGGCAGCATGAGCGCTCGGCGTGGAGCGGTGGCGCAGTTGTTAGCGCACACCATCAGAGTGTTTATACTGGAGGAATCCGATGAGCGATAAAGCTCTTTTAGACAGATGTCAAGTCGGGGCAGGTCAGAACGTGCCAACAACAAACGACACAGAGACACAATAGGAGTCCTAAGTAGAGGAAAGGTAATCGAATCACTTACAAAATGTACACAAACTAAACTTAACTATTTTCTAGTTTAGTTTACAGCACTCCGCTGCAAATCCAGCAACTTGAGTTTCAATTCCCGGCCACTGCTGACATCAGCGGTGAGTCACATCTGAACCACATCGTGGTTGCCTTTCACCACATCCCCGCGGTGACCAGCGTGGTGAAGTATGGTCAAACAATGCCCACGGCGAGGGGGAGGCATTCATCCAGCAGCAGGGCATGAACACAGCGCTCCTCCGTACGTTGTGTGTCTATAGTTATACGAATCAGAATATTTATTTTAAATTTGAGAAATCCGATGAGCTTCGAAGCTCTATTTTTTTCAGAAGTTCAGAAGTTTCACTGGACGAAGAAAGCCCGGACCAGCTGACAAGCCCTCCTTTTCAAGGGCGACACGGCCGGCAGACAACATCAAAGCACTCCACAATTACAGATTATTAAAAAAAAAATTTTTATTAGAAAAGTGCTCCTGTTATACACTTTGACACGGGGGGGGCGGGGGCGGTGGGGGGAAATATCGTCGCTTATCCTTTATCCGCTGGGAAATAAAAAAAAATAAGCCACGGAAATTCACGGCAACACAAAAAAATAAAAGGCAGAATCGGAGCGGCTGCGGTTGGGAGATGTTGGTGTGGACCCAGCGCCCTCGGAGGATCATAGGGATGTGCGAGTAACGAAGCAAAAAACAAGTCTCCGCGGGAGAGAGGCAGTTCTGTTGCCTAACTCCGTCGCGTACTTGCGGATTCTGTGGCGTACAAACGCGCTCGATCTGGGGATTTACCCCCCTCCCCCACCCCTTGCAGATGACAATAGGATCTCGGCTGGTTAACAAAACTAACAAAAAAACGCCAATACACGTGGCCGTGGACTCAATTCAATTAGTTTGTACCGAATTACTTCAAACTGCGCTTCCTGTAACATTGTGCACGAGCGGAATTGTCTTTAGTGAACACAACACGCCGTGTTCATTACCACGACGACGGGCACGCACCACGAACGAAGCCATTACAAAACTACGACAATAAAACACAAACCCTGTGCTCTATGGCTCCGATGCGGCATCTCAGAAATCAAATAATTACACTGGTCAACAAAAAACAACATGTTTTTCTGGCCTGGACTTTTGCAGCTGTTCTAGACTAATTTCAGGGTGCTGATTCCAAATCTGATCTCAGATTTGCTCCATCACATCTCATTTTTATGCTATCGGCATACCCCATTTTCATTGATTTTACCCGAAATTAACTCTGTCACTTATGATTGCAAGTGGTTGCGAGTCAGTGACTGCTTTAGTGTTAAAATATGGTGCTGTATGTTTAGGATAGTGTGTTTAGAATATCATTTTATGTAGATATCCACATTTATTTAATATTTTTCTTCCGCAGTTTTTATTGAAAATGCAATATTTGATATTTCAAAAACCTGACGTGATAGACAAAAACTGATGCCAGATTTGGAATCAGCACCCTGAAATTAGTATAGAACAGCTGCAAAAGTCCAAATTACATTAAAACCCTTGGAATACCTCGTGCCAGACAAAGTGTGTTGACCAGCGTGATCGCAGTTGGTATTTGTCGCCACCGCTCTCATTGCGCGAGTCTGACACGCGCACGCGGGTTTAGTCAGCGGTGGTTCCGCTGTTTGGGGCGATGCTGCGGCTGTGTGGTTTTTACTTATCGTGTGATTGTTAACGTTGCCAGTACAGCACGATGTTGTTTAAACGGAGGACCCGGGAGAAACATCCACGCGACCACGGGGAGAAGTAGAGGCACGCGAACTGCAAATACGCAGCAGCAGGCGTCAGGGTCGGGATCGAACCCACGGCCTCCTGCACACGTGGCGAGGGAGTTAACATCTCATAGCCACTGCTGGATCAGTGGCGAGGAAACCTCCCACAACCCCCTCCCACTACACGCCACCCCCACCGCGGCCCTTCTAATCAACTGAAATTGTGCCGCTTGTTTGGCGCTGAGGATTTGCTGCAACCTTTCGATGGCTGGAAGGTCAATGATCAACCAAACCGATTTCCCTGTCCTATAAACTTGCAACGGCGTTCTGGCCGAGTGCCCCGGTGGGAGGGGAGGGGAGGAGAGGGGGGTTAATGACTCAAGCCCCCGGGACCGATGGGAGCCTGGGTTCGAATCTGAGTATGAGCCACCCGTGAGTAAAGCAAGTTCTCAGGTGTAAGAAGGTTTATAACCTCAACCCGGTCACCAATGATTGTCTAACATGAATACATAAATACAGGGTGAACGTTTTAGCACCCGCGGTAAACAGTGCCTGGACCAAAATCGATAGATACTCAGGGAGAACACTCAAATTCCACATCACAGCTGTATCTGCAATCCACTTGTTGCACTGCCTCAGGTAGCCGGTGTGTCGTACACGTGCAATAACAACGCTGAGTCCAACTGCTCTTTCTCACGAGGGTTCTCGCCGCTTGATCGTCTTCTTTTTTTAAATCCTTTATATTAAGTTCGCTTGCGTGCTTGCTTGCTTACGACCATGCAAATCTGTCGGTCGTTTTTTACCCCACTTCCCGTGATCCAATCGAGCTGACATTTTGCACACAGACTCGTTGTGTGTGACAATTAATTTTCGTGAACTTTTTTTTCCAAAATTTTACACTGTTTAGGGAAAACAAATTAAATATTTAATTACCAATTGCTTAATACTGGCAGACAATCATCTGACCCATAGGTGGCAGCCATCTCAAGCCAGAGGACGAGAGGACTCTAGCTGCCACGCATATAAAGGATTTATAGTGAAAAACTTTGTTTTTACGGGTTATACTTATTTCATCTTAAGATTTGTTTAAGCCAATTAAATGTGGGCGTCCGTCATACAAGCGGGAGAAAAGTGGAGCACCCGAAGTAAAACCCACGCTCCTTAATGGTAGCGACACCCCCTGCCCCCCCGTCCGTTACAGACGGTAACAGACGGAGGAGGTCAGTCCATTGGCTGTACCGCCTTTCTCACGACGAGCCAAGGAAGCGCGACTTCCTCCTCCTCGACGCCCGCGTTGAAGGGAGATTCGCAGCGTTTGTTCAGTGACCCACCAACCCTCGCTGCTTGCCTGCCGCAGCGCTCGCTAAACAGGCAGCAGCAGCGTGGCCACCAACGCCACTTGCCGGGCTTTGATCACAGCATGGGACACCGGCCACAAACGCGAATTTTCGCTCGACCTTTTTAGATATGTCGATGGAAGTGTGTGTTATTATTATTTTTGTGTTGTTGTTGTCGCCCATTTGTTCGCGGACTTTGATGGCTGACGGTCAAGAATCGTGACAGAAGGGAGCAAGCGGCACGTGGCCACGGCAATCTGGTGAGTGAGTAGGTGAGTGAGTAGGTGAGCGAGTGAGTAGATGAGTAGGTGAGCGAGTAGATGAGTGAATAGGTGAGTGAGTAGGTGAGTGAATAGGTGAGTGGGTTGGTGAGTGAATAGGTTAGTGAGTAGGTGAGTGATTGAGTAGGTGAGTGGGCTAGTAGGATAGTGAGTGGGTGAGTGAGTAGGTGAGCGAGTAGGTGAGTGGGTGAGTAGTTGAGTGATAGGTGAGTGAGTAGGTGAGTGAGTGGGTAAGTAGGTGAGTGGGTGAGTAGGTAGGTGAGTAGGTGAGTGAGCGAGTGGGTGAGTATGTGAGTGACTGAGTGGGTGAGTAGGTAGGTGAGTAGGTGACTGAGTGGGTGAGTGAGTGAGCAAGTGGGTGAGTGAGCGAGTGGGTATGTGAGTGACTGAGTGGGTGAGTAGGTGAGTGAGCGAGTGGGTGAGTATGTGAGTGAGTGACTGAGTAGGTGAGTATGTGAGTGAGTGACTGAGTGGGTGAGTAGGTGAGTGAGTGGGTGAGTAGGTGAGTGAGTGGGTGAGTAGGTTAGCGAGTGGGTGAGTATGTGAGTGAGTGACTGAGTGGGTGCTGCTGCCGCTTTCACTGCCTCTCCCCCCTCCTGTCCTCTCTCCCTGCCTCTGCCACTCTCCTCCTCGTCTTCTTGGTGTCTTTACGATCACAACGTAACAAAATGCTCGGTGTGTTCGGCAAATTGATTTCGTTCATCGTGTCGTTTTTTTTTGTCTTTTTTCAATGCTTCGTCTTACCTAATTCCTCCTCACTCTATACAACTCCACGTGTCACTATTGTTTTTCTTTTTTTCCTCGCCCCCCTCTCTTTTTTAGGGCTTCCGCTCATTATATTAATGAACTTTTTAGTGTTTCACAGAAGGAATAAACATTTTCATTTACTTCAACGTCTTGTTCTTGTTGTTGTGTTCACGGCGTGCTGCCCAGTCGCGTGGGCTGTTGCTGCTTCTTGTGCAGCTGCTGCTTCTGCTGCTGCTGCTTCTTGTGGAGCTGCTGCAGCTGCTTGTGCAGCTGCTGCAGCTGCTTCTGCTGCTGCTGCTTCTTGTGCAGCTGCTGCTTCTTGTGCAGCAGCTGCGGCTGTGCGCAGTAGCGCTCCAGCAGCAGCAGCGAGCAGGCGCGCAGGCAGCACGCTTCTGTGATGCCGCCTAGCCGCTGCCGCTGCACGCCAGCTGGTGGCGCCGCGTAGAAGCCTCGCCCGTTGCATACAAACGCCAAGGCGTCGACCAGCTGGCTCCCGCACAGAGTCAAGGCCGCGCTTTGGTGGTGGAGTAGTACGCACAGCGCCAGCGGCGCCAGCAGCCACAGCCGCTGGGGACGCGGGTGGCGGGAGGCCATGACTCTGTGCGGCAGGAGGCCCATGCTGCTGCTGCTGCTGCTGCCGCCCCCGTGGGTTGTTGTTGTCGCGGTGACGGTGGGAACTGCGAAGCGGCGCGGTCGCTCTCTCGGGGGGGGAGATTGGGGGGGAGTGGTGGGGGGAGAGGGGGATAGGTGGGGGGAGTGTGGGGGGGGAGAGTGGGGGAAGTGGTGGGGGGAGAGTGGAGGGGGGGGGGAGAGGTGGGGGGGGGAGAGGGGGGGAAGTGGTGGGGGGAGAGTGGGGGAGTGGTGGGGGAGAGTGGGGGTGGGGGAGAGTGGGGGAAGTGGTGGGGGAGGTAGTGGGGGGTACCGTGGTGGGGGGAGATGTGGGGGGGGGGGAGAGGTGGGAGGGAAGTGGTGGGGGGAGAGGTGGGGGGAGTGGTGTGGGGGAGAGTGGGGGGGGGGAGAGTGGGGGAAGTGGTGGGGGGAGGAGTGGGGGGAGTGGTGGGGGGAGAGTGGGGGGGGGGAGGAGAGTGGGGGGAAGTGGTGGGGGAGAGTGGGGGGAGTGGTGGGGGGAGAGTGGGGGGGGGAGAGTGGGGGGAAGTGGTGGGGGGAGAGTGGGGGGAGTGGTGGGGGGAGAGTGGGGGGGGGGGGAGAGTGGGGGGAAGTGGTGGGGGGAGAGTGGGGGGAGTGGTGGGGGGAGAGTGGGGGGGGGGAGAGTGGGGGAAGTGGTGGGGGAGAGTGGGGGAAGTGGTGGGGGGAGAGTGGGGGGGGGAGAGTGGGGGGAAGTGGTGGGGGGAGAGTGGGGGAGGGTGGGGGGAGAGTGGGGGGGGGAGAGTGGGGGGAAGTGGTGGGGGGAGAGTGGGGGGAGTGGTGGGGGGAGAGTGGGGGGGGGAGAGTGGGGGAAGTGGTGGGGGGAGAGTGGGGGGAGTGGTGGGGGAGAGTGGGGGGGGGGAGAGTGGGGGAAGTGGTGGGGGGAGAGTGGGGGGAGTGGTGGGGGGAGAGTGGGGGGGGGGGAGTGGGGGAAGTGGTGGGGGGAGGGGGGAGTGGTGGGGGGGGAGAGTGGGGGGAGTGGTGGGGGAGAGGGGGGGAGTGGTGGGGGGAGAGTGGGGGGGGGGAGAGGTGGGGGGGGGAAGTGGTGGGGGGAGAGTGGGGGGAGAGTGGGGGGAGAGTGGGGGGAGAGTGGGGGGAGAGGGGGGGAGTGGTGGGGGGAGGGGGAGAGTGGGGGGAGTGGGGGGGGGGAGTGGGGAGAGTGGTGGGGGGAGAGTGGGGTGAGTGGGGGGGGGAGAGTGGGGGGAGTGGGTGAGTGGAGATTGTATGATCCCCTGTCTACAGAGTGAGTGGAGATTGTATGATCTCCCCTGTCCTACAGAGTGAGTGAGTGGAGTTTGTATGATCTCCCCTGTCTGCAGAGTGAGTGAGTGGAGTTTGATGATCCCTGTTCTGCAGAGTGAGTGAGTGGAGTTTGTATGATCTCCCCCTGTTCTGCAGAGTGAGTGAGTGGAGTTGTATGATCTCCCCCTGTTCTGCAGAGTGAGTGAGTGGGAGTTTGTATGATCTCCCCTTGTTCTGCAGAGTGAGTGAGTGGAGTTTGTATGATCTCCCCCTGTTCTGCAGAGTGAGTGAGTGGAGTTTGTATGATCTCCCCCTGTTCTGCAGAGTGAGTGAGTGAGTGGAGTTTGTATGATCTCCCCCTGTTCTACAGAGTGAGTGAGTGGAGTTGGTATGATCTCCCCCTGTTCTGCAGAGTGAGTGAGTGGAGTTTGTGTGATCTCCCCCTGTCCTACAGAGTGAGTGAGTGTAGTTTGTATGATCTCCCCCTGTTCTGCAGAGTGAGTGAGTGTAGTTTGTATGATCTCCCCCTGTTCTGCAGAGTGAGTGAGTGGAGTTTGTGTGATCTCCCCCTGTCCTACAGAGTGAGTGAGTGTAGTTTGTATGATCTCCCCTGTTCTGCAGAGTGGAGTGAGTGTAGTTTGTATGATCTCCCCCTGTTCTGCAGAGTGAGTGAGTGGAGTTTGTATGATCTCCCCCTGTTCTGCAGAGTGAGTGAGTGGAGTTGTATGATCTCCCCCTGTTCTGCAGAGTGAGTGAGTGGAGTTTGTATGATCTCCCCCTGTCCTACAGAGTGAGTGAGTGGAGTTTGTATGATCTCCCCCTGTTCTACAGAGTGAGTGAGTGGAGTTTGTGTGATCTCCCCCTGTTCTGCAGAGTGAGTGAGTGGAGTTTGTATGATCTCCCCCTGTTCTGCAGAGTGAGTGAGTGAGTGGAGTTTGTATGATCTCCCCCTGTTCTGCAGAGTGAGTGAGTGAGTGGAGTTTGTATGATCTCCCCCTGTTCTACAGAGTGAGTGAGTGGAGTTGGTATGATCTCCCCCTGTTCTGCAGAGTGAGTGAGTGAGTGGAGTTTGTATGATCTCCCCCTGTCCTACAGAGTGAGTGGAGTTTGTGTGATCTACCCCTGTTCTACAGAGTGAGTGAGTGTAGTTTGTATGATCTACCCCTGTTCTACAGAGTGAGTGAGTGGAGTTTGTATGATCTCCCCCTGTGAGCCGAAACACACTCACAGGCAAAAAGAGTCACAGACATATACAGAAACCCACAGACACCCACACACACAGAGAGACACACACACAGAGACACAGAGAGAGAGAGAGAGACAGACACAGAGAGACACACACACATACAGACACACACAGAGAGACACACACAGAGACACACACACACAGAGACATGGTCTCCGGAGGAGCTCACCGATGGGACTTTGCCCAGATATTTCAAGGATTTGTGAGCTCCTCACACAATCCAACCTGGTTAAACCCAGGATGGATCGTAGGCAGGCCAGCCTAAATGTTTCCAACCGGAGAGACACACACACACAGACACAAACACAAAGACACACACACAGAGAGAGGCACACACAGAGACACACACAGATACACACAGAGACACACACACAGAGAGACACACATACACAGAGACACACACAGACACACACAGAGACACACACACACAGAGACACAGAGACACACACAGAGACACACACACACAGAAACACACACACACAGAGACACACACAGATACACACAGAGACACACAGAGAGAGACACACACACAGAGACACAGAGACACACACACACATATACAGAGAAACACACACACATACACAGAGAAACACACACACAGAGACACACACACCACACACACAGAGAAACACACACAGAGACGTAGGCATATGCACAATCTCGTGACACTCACTCTCCCTCAAGGGCACGACCTCAAGCGCGACCCAGGCTGAGGACAGCGGTGGTGAGGACGAGACGGAGAATCTCACGCGGAGGAGATAGCGGCCACCGGCATCGTCCAGCGCTGAAGAGACGTCGCAGCACGTGTCTTTGGTGGCAGCACAGACGGTCTGCCAGAGGGCGCGTCTGAAGCTGCGCAGACAGAGACACAGGGAGCAGTGGTGAGGGTGGTGAGGAGAGAGTGGGTGAGTGGGTTGGTGGGTGGGTGGGTTGGTGAGTGAGTGAGTGGGTTGGTGGGTGAGTGGGTTGGTGGGTGAGTGAGTGGGTTGGTGAGTGAGTGAATTAATGAGTGAGTGGCTGAGTGAGTGGCTGAGTGAGTGAGTGGCTGAGTGAGTGAGTGGGTTGGTAGGTGAGTGGGTTGGTGGGTGAGTGAGTGGCTGAGTGAGTGAGTGGGTTGGTGAGTGAGTGGGTTGGTGAGTGTGGTGAGTGGGTTAGTGGGTGGGTGAGTGGGTTGGTGAGTAAGTGGGTCGGTGAGTGAGTGGGTGAGTGAGTGGGTGAGTGGGTGAGTGGGTTGGTGGGTGAGTGGGTTCGTGAGTGGGTTGACGAGTGAGTGAATTAATGGGTGAGTGCCTGAGTGAGTGGCTGAGTGAGTGAGTGGCTGAGTGAGTGGGTTGGCGGTGTGAGTGAGTGGGTTGGTTGGTGAGTGGGTTGGTGAGTGAGTGGGTTGGTTGGTGAGCGAGTGGGTTGGTGAGTGAGTGACTTAATGGGTGAGTGGCTGAGTGAGTGAGTGAGCATCTCACAGTTTGCTCTGAACTCTGTAGGTGACATTCAGGAACGTTGAGTTGGTGGTGGTGGTGGAGTTGATGCTTGAAGGGTCAACAGGTGGGGGTCTCTCTCCTCCACCCCCCACAGGAGCCACTTCAACGGGGGTCCCAGCAAAGCGTCGCCAGGAGGTCTTGAGACTCCAAACGCACATTCAGTAGATACGGCGCAACTGGGCAGATGGGAAAACAACACTCACACACAGTGCGCTAACCACTGCACCACCACTCACACAGTGCGCTAACCACTGCACCACCACTCCCCCCCCACACACACAGTGCGCTAACCACTGCACCACCACTCACTCACACACAGTGCGCTAACCAGTGCACCACCACTCCCCACACACACAGTGCGCTAACCACTGCACCACCACTCACACACAGTGCGCTAACCACTGCACCACCACTCCCCACACACACACAGTGCGCTAACCACTGCACCACCACTCCCCACACACACACAGTGCGCTAACCACTGCACCACCACTCCCCACACACACACACAGTGCGCTAACCACTGCACCACCACTCACCGTGGCTGCACGTGGCGAGGTGGAGGAGGTCACGTGTGGAGAGTTTCGACGTCGCCATTCACACCACGTGACCTCTGACCCGAAGTCACGTGCAGAGAAAATCGATACGCGCGTCTCATTGGTCCTCCTCCGTGGACGCCCCCTCGAGAATTTTCCGCTCTCCCGATTGGTCCGCCGTGGGGGTGACGTCACGACACAACAAACCCCCCGCACCCCTCCATTGCCACGTAAGCCAATCGGCGAACTCCCCACTGGGTGATGACGTCACGCACGCGCATCCTGTAGCCAATGAGCGCGTGCGCGTAGGGACGGATGACGTCATGTGACTCGAGAGCGAGAGGGGGAGGGGCTACACAAGTCGAGGCCGAGACGCTGTAGCAGCTGCTGCTGTAGCTACAGCTGTTACTGCTGCTGCTGTTGCTGCTGCTGCTGCTACTACAGCTGCTGCTGCGTTGCCTGCCGACAGCAGCGACCTGTTGTGAGCATTGCGAGCCCCGCTGCCGTGAAGTTGCGGGGAAAGTATCTGAAGGTGAGTGGGTGGTCCTCCCCTACCTCCCTCCACCACCAGCACCACTCCTCTTTTAAAGGAATAATTGCATCTGCGACGATTGGAGTGGTGAGGGTGAGTGGTGAGGGTGAGTGGTGAGGGTGAGTGGTGAGGGTTAGTGGTGAGAGAGTGGTTAGTGGTGAGAGTGAGTGGTGAGGGGTGAGTGGTGAGGGTGAGTGGTGAGGGTGAGTGGTGAGGGTGAGTGGTGAGCGTGAGTGGTGAGGGTGAGTGGTGAGGGTTAGTGGTGAGGGTTAGTGGTGAGGGTGGGTGGTGAGGGTGAGTGGTGAGAGAGTGGTGAGGGGTGAGGGTGAGTGGTGAGGGTGGGTGGTGAGAGTGAGTGGTGAGGGTGAGTTGTGAGTGAGCTCCAAGATTAGTAAACAAAAAATCTCGACAAATAAAATAGAATAATAATAATGATGATGATGATCAACCCGTGCTTGTTAAAGTTCAACGCGTTCACTACGATATTTAATTATCGCTGTTGAAATAATCCCGCCAAATTGAGTCGTTAATTAGGTCAGCTGTTAATTAGTAGCGGGCCAATTAAGACGTCGTTAATTAGGTCAGCTGTTAATTAGCCTGAGGTGTTGACCTGAGGCCAATTAATTAAGCAACGTGCTCATTCAATTACAAATTGCGTGTGTGACGTGAGTTGACTTCGGGCTTTATTTGAATTTTTTAAAATGCAATTGTGTTTAATTTAAGGACAGTGCACATACATTATCAGAGTTGTGTTTTTTGTTTGTATTACGACCGCAGGTATTGTGGTCTATGCAAACATGACTCCTTGTAAAAAGGTGTCAGTTTTGTTGCCAGATAGAAGGGTAAAATCAACAATTATCAAGACAATCCGAGATTGAATAGGAATGTTAAAGACCTCTTAATATCTCGATTTAAAGCTTTCGTGACTGCAGGGATTCATCTTCTTGGTTCTTTCGGTAAAGTCACGTAGAAGGGAAGTAATAAAATAATAAAAATAAAACATAATAAAATATTATTTTATTATGTTTTATTTTTATTATTATTTATTATGTTTTATTATTTTATTATGTTTTATTTTTATTATTTTATTACTTCCCTTCTACGTGACTTTACCGAAAGAACCAAGAAGATGAACCTCTTAATATCGTTGGAGATTGTCATTTATTTAGCTAAGAGTGAGTGGCAAGCTCGACTGGCCACGATGATTCATAGATGTTTGCCTTTTGCTCATTTAACTCTGAGTAACGTTACCTGTGATTGCTTTTTAAATCCTTTATATTAAGTTCACTTGCTTGCTTACGACCGTGCAAATCTTTCGGTCGTTTTTTAACCCACTTCCCGTGATCTAATCGAGCTGACATTTTGCACACAGACTCGTTGTGCGTGACAATTTATTTTCGTGAAATTTTTTTCCCAAAATTTTACACTTTTTAGGGATTTTTTTTATTTAATTTAAAATACCAATGTGATAAAAATGAAACTCTTACTCAAGAAAAACAGAAATGAATACTAAAATAAAACCGATGCCACGCATATAAAGGATTTATAGTGAAAAACTTTGTTTTTACGGGTTAAATTTTTTAACATAAAATTTGCACCCTCGTTATAACTGGTGTCACGTGAGCAGATTGGAGATACAGAAACTAAATACACGTGCGGTTTTATAAATTAATTAACAAGACAAGTATTCACTGGGTAGCCGAGGAAATCACGAGCGCTTGATTGATTAATTAATTGGATGTTTGTGATTAATTAGGCTCGCCACACGGAAGCTAATTAACTTTGGAATTTCCATTTAATCCCAAAGCTAATGTTCCAGCTGGGCTGTGCGAACGGCCTTGAACCTGCTCTGAAAGTTCCAGGTTCTTGTGCACTAATTTGTGTGGGAAAAAATGTAACATTAAATGTTATCACAGTATTTGGTTTCTCTTACGGGGTCGTTTATTTATCCGTTTACAACTCTGTCGGCCAACTGTTGGGCAAAGTCTTGGGATCCACACACAGTTTCCCCCAAGGGAGTGTTTTTAATATATATTGTTTTAGAATAACGTTATTCTGTAATCTTTATATTTTGCGAAAGTATCGTACAGGTTATCAAATCGCTGTTTCGCCCGAATAACTACCCTTGTAATCAACGACTTGTTTTGGAAAATTTAATCGGATCGCTAATGGCTCTGATGATGATGACACTTGCTGTGAGAGTTTCATTTTAAAATCCTTTATATTAAGTTCACTTGCTTGCTTGCGCGCTTAGGACCGTGCAAATCTTTCGGTCGTTTTTTAACCCACTTCCCGTGATCCAATCGAGCTGACATTTTGCACACAGACTCGTTGTGCGTGACAATTTATTTTCGTGAAAAAAATGTTTCCAAAATTTTCAACTTTTTAGGAATTTTTTTTTTCATATTTCATTTAAAATACCAATGTGATAAAAATGAAACTCTTACTCAAGAAAAACAGAAATGAATAATAAAATAAAACCGATGCCACGCATATAAAGGATTTAGAGTGAAAAACTTTGTTTTTACGGGTTAATTTTTTTCAAATTTTCTTGCTGTGGATTTCACACCTGATGATGATTGCTTGTGTTGCAGTCGAAACGCCGTGAGAATTTTAATCGGATCGCCAATGGCTCTGATGATGACAGTTGCTGTGAGAGTTGTATTTTACCTCGCTACAATGCCATTGGTCAGTCTAGTGCAGGGGTCGGCAACCAAAATAACAAGAAGAGCCATTTCTTTCCAATTCGGTACAAAATTCAGTATTTCAAGAGCCGCAATGCATCTGAGTACATACTGTACATACGTACTCATCGTCAAGAAGCAGCCCGTAAAGAGCCGCATGCGGCTCCGGAGCCGTAGGTTGCCGACCCCTGGTCTAGTGAATGGGTGGCACAGATGCTAATGCAACAGCAATGCCATTTCGAGGGTGTGGAATTCATCCTGTTATGTACGAAACTTGAGAACCCTAGCTACATACAATGTCTGCTGCCAGTTTTATAGGGCTGAACATTGAAACTGTCTAAGTGTACAATTATTGCGATTACCATGTCTCTATAGTCGTGGTTGAAGAGACATTGTAATGTTTTTAAACTATTTTATCTTTTCCTGTAATTTCTTGAAATTCTCTTTTGGCTGGTTAAGTAAAGACATGCCTTATAATGGCTGCACATAAAAAAATTTGTTTTAATGCATTTGTTTTCTGGCCATTTGTTTTAGTGGCCAGGTACTGGGCCGATTCTGCTGCGAAACCCGAGTGTGTGCTTCGCCGGGGAGAGATGTAAAAATGTAGGTGAAGAATGAAATAAAAAATAATAAAAATAAAATAATAAAAATCACGACGTTTCGGAAGCAACACAAGCTTCCATCTTCTGGTGAAACTGTCACAGCAAAATATCTGTATCACCTGAAGACGGAAGCTTGTGTTGCTTCTGAAACGTCGTGATTTTTATTTTATTTAAATTTCATTTTTTACCTACGTGACTTTACCGAAAAAACTAAGAGTATGATTCCTTGCAGTCGTGAAAGCTTCAAATCTCGAAGATACCAAATGGACGAGCGGTGCATGCATCAGGACGATGAGGAGCTGCAACAGCAGCAGCAGCAGTCTCCAAACAATCGGAAGGCTCCTTCACGCACCAGGCAGAATGCAGCTCAGTCTGTGCGACAGTATCCTCCTGCCTTGGCAGAGGCAGCAACCCAGACTTGTCAGTCTCCACAGGCTCAGCCAGTTGAGCACACCCCACAAGTGCCTAAGGTGTCTTCTGGCAGCAGTCAGCGAGCGAGTGGAGAGGCGGCTTCTGATACGAACTCCCAAGGTGATCACTTTGACTGCCCCTTGTTCACACACGCATGCTGCTGTCTAGCTATTAAGACACATTTGAGGTTTTTGTAAATTATATAATTTCACTAATAGGGGTTTTCCCCTTTTTTCTGGCAACAAAACTGACACCTTTTGCAAGGAATCATACTTACATTAACCACAATACTTGCAGTCAAATGCAAACAATAAACACAACTCTGATAATGTATGCATTGTCTTTGAAACTGATTGGTCCACACCAGAGACATCTTTCTTTAGAGCCTCGTCTCATATGGTGTTCGACCATTTGACTGCAAGTATTGTGGTTAATGTAAGTATGATTCCTTGCAAAAGGTGTCAGTTTTGTTGCCAGAAAAAAGGTGAAAACCCCTATGAGTATATTTTGGTACTGGCAAAGGAGGTCCCATGATGACGCCTTTTGGCGTCATCTGGTCGAACACCATATGAGACTAGGCTCTAAAGAAAGCTGTCTCTGGTGTGGACCAATCAGTTTCAAAGACAATGCATAAATTATCAGAGTTGTGTTTTTTGTTTGCATTTGACTGCAAGTATTGTGGTTAATGTAAGCATGATTCCTTGCAAAAGGTGTCAGTTTTGTTGCCAGAAAAAAAAAGGGGAACAACCCTATTAGTCTATATTTTGCTACTGGCAAAGGAGGTCCCATGATGACATCATTTCAATGTATTATTCTGAAAGAAATTGTCCCTGCGTGTACTCGCCTTACCTGTCCGCTTTTTGCCACTTAACCAAATCCTCAGGCTGCGTGAAAGTGGTGCACGACATGCTGATGACTTCAAGCAACTGTGGCAGCAATTGGCCATCCGACCAAGAAGACATATTTCACCTCCTGGTAGTTACCTGCTTTCGTTTAAATTCCTCGTTTTCCGCACTCATTGACATGTTAATTTTGTCTCTAACCCCTCCCTCTCTCTGCCACCGCCCCCTCTGTCTATTTAAGGCCACTCCACAGAGACGATCTCCCTCTCTGTACCTGTGTCACTCTCTCTCTATGTATCTTGGTGATATCTGTCTGCTCATATGTCTGTCTATAGTTTTTCTGGTTAGAATTTTTTGTTGCTATTTCATTTATACCTGATGATGATTGCTTGTGTTGCAATCGAAACGTCGTGATTTTTATTTTTATTTTATTTTACTTTTATTAATTTTAATTTTTTACCTACGTGACTTTACCGAAAAAACCATAAGAATATGAAACCTTGCAGTCACGAAAGCTTCAAATCTAGAATTCACAATAAGCATTTGATGTTTTAAAGAATTTGCTCTGCGGTCTGTATGTATGTAGGTGCACGGGAGAGAACATTTTGAAATATTAAAAAAAATCAAGGAAAGCCTGGAGCTGGTCCGAATGCTGCCCAAGGATGTTGTCAGTGTGTTGCGCAACCTGCAGCAACAACGGTACGTGAACACGAAATAGACACATCGCTGCTCGTGCGAGACAAGTTCCCGATTGCTGCTGTAATTAAATGGTAGCAACAGAAGGGAAGTAATAAAATGATAAAAAGAAAAATAATAAAATAATTCTCACGAGGTTTCGGCCACAACGCAAGCAGCCGTCCTCAGGTGAAAACCAGGTCTGTCGGAAAGACAGCGTCTGAATGAAACAGCACACGTGCTTGGAGCATGTATATAAGCTGGGTTGGAAGGGGGGGGAAAGGGGGAGCCTTGACAAAATAATTTGCATATCAAGAGGAATTTAGCATATTTCCATATCCCCTCCCTTTGATGCTGCTAATCCTGCATAATGCACGGGCATGAGTAGTACTAATCACATACCTGCATTTGCCATAAATATGCTAAATTCCTCTTGATATGCAAATTATTAGTGAATAATGTTTTCTCCTGGAAGAATCGTTTTAATTTTAAATCATTCACAGAGAATGTTTTGTATTATTGCAACGAAATACATTTGACAACGCTTTATTAAATTTGACATCCTGCACCGAAATTTTAATTTGAAGCTGTTATTTGTTTGCCTGTTGACTGTTCGACTTTCAAACAGCCATTATTCAATTCATGTTCATGCTGATGCAAATCTGTCTTGATTTTCCAGCTGCTACTCCATTATACACTGCACAACTACATAATGTTACATACAAATCTGACATGTTACATACAAATCTGAATTTGAAGGTACTATTGGTTTCACAGTGACACTTGCTCACCTACTTTCAAGCAGTCATTGCCATCCGGTTAGAGCAATGCAGTTGCGAAGTTTGTTCCAATTGACGTGATTGACAAACGGCTTCCTGTTGGATGCACCAAAGTGTTGCTTTTTAAATCCTTTATATTAAGTTCGCTTGCTTGCGCGCTTACGACCGTGCAAATCTTTCGGTCGTTTTTTAACCCACTTCCCGTGATCCAATCGAGCTGACATTTTGCACGCAGACTCGTTGTGCGTGACAATTTATTTTCGTGAAAAAAAATTTCCTAAATTTTCCACTTTTTAGGAAAACATTTTTGTCATATTTAATTTAAAATACCAATGTGTTAAAAATAAAACTCTTACTCAAGAAAAACAGAAATGAATAATAAAATAAAACCGATGCCACGCATATAAAGGATTTATA
The DNA here is from genome assembly GCF_015708825.2 of Lethenteron reissneri. Lineage (NCBI taxonomy): Eukaryota > Metazoa > Chordata > Hyperoartia > Petromyzontiformes > Petromyzontidae > Lethenteron > Lethenteron reissneri. Next base: position 90,153 of record NW_026891313.1, on the reverse strand, counting down.
GTGAAAAACTTTGTTTTTACGGGTTAATTTTTTTATTTTGGATTCGAAATGTTGGAAAGGCAATGCTTTGCAAGATCACATTTTTGTATTTTATTAATATTTTCCTCTGACATACTATATGGGAGATGCTGAGCATGACAGATGCATGGACACTGAACTTTCTGTATAATTCCCGACTGGTATGTGTGAGTTGGTAAAGGTGTGAAGCATCAACATACGTGGAGATTTGTGCATGGCTCGCTGTGGGCAATGTGTAATGCGGTTGTAAACGGCCCTTCTGAGGCGCCGTCAGGGGGGGAGGAGTTAGGTCACGTGGGGGGCAGAGGGGTTGAGTATAGAAGGAGGGGAACCGGAAGAGCAAGGGGAGTGACGGGGAACCAGGAACAGAGGAAGGCCACGAAGGGCGAAGCGGGGTGTGGCGAGATCGCCACGAACACGGGGGGAGCGAGGATCGGCACCGTTGGCCAGCGGTGACCGACCCGAAGCAGCGAGGAGGCTGCAGTCAGCAGCGGGGCTGCACAGAGAGGGTGGGCAGCGGGTCTGCATACAGTGACAGCCAGAGGGTCTGCACATAGGGGTAGCAGCGGGAGTCTGCATAGGGGTAGCAGCGAGTCTGCAGGGAGGAGGTTACAGTAGATGAAGCAGAGAGTCAGAGGGGAGAGGAAGCTATAATAGCAGTGAATAGCCGGGGGCTACAAATACAGGAGTTATAACAGAGTGCCGTGTGGGTAAAGACGTGAACCTGAATAAAGACACGAAGACAGAGAGAAGTGTTCGAGTCCTTTTATTACACTGGAGTCAGAAGTGAAACGGCATGGCGAAACAACTGAGGAAGAAGAATATCCCATCTCCGGCGTCGGCTTCATCATCGGACGACGACGATCTTCCTCCTGAGGTCGGCTTCACTTCGGCGGAGGGAGAGATCCGTGAGGGCCCGGGTGTGGAGGAGGTTGCCGCTGCGTCCGACCCATCTGCGTTGAAGGACGAAGATTTAAGATGGACCCGGATGGCGGAGCAACTGGCGACCCTAAAAACCGTCATCACGGAGTTGTGTGACCTTGTCACGCCAAGGGCGGCGTTGGAAGGTGATGGTGGTGATCGGCAGGAGCCCGGGTCGTCTTCGATGGCGCCGCCATCGGCCACGCGGCGTGAAGACGCCATCTTGGGCGTGGCGCACCACGGAAGGCGGGAAGCCGCCATTTTGGGGCCGCCACGAGGATCGTCCGCCATCTTGGCGACACCGCGTTGCGACGCCTTGCTGAACTTGCCGCCGGAAGAGTCGGTGACGGACGGAAGCAGGCCAAGGAGCCGCAGTCGTCACCTTACAACTGTTAAGGAGTTCTCCATCGGGGGCGATTGGAGTGCGTTCGCTTGTCGATTTTTGGCGGCGGTACGAACGGCAAGGTGGACGGACGCCGAGGCGCTGGAGGTGCTTCCGACTCTCCTTGACGATGAGTCTGTTCGTTTTTTTCGCTCTATAAAAGGTGCGAAGAAGAAAACATTGCGTGGAGTGTTCGACGAAATGGCGGACGCGTACGAGCCACCGGATGACGCCCATCGCCGCTTCGTGCAGCGGCAACGCGCACCGGAGGAGTCGCCTGTAGCGTACAGGGGCGCCGTGCTGGAACTCGCGATGGCCGCTTACCCGGAGACGGAGCCTGACCTGCTGGAACCTCTCATCTTGGGGAAGATGTTGGAGTTATCCCGGGATCTGGGCATTCCTATGCCGGCGTGCGGTCACGAGAAACTCACGTCCCGGACCGCGGCCAAGTGTTTGGACGCCCAGTTCAATCTCCGCCGCTGGAAACAAGTCACGGCGTGGACGGGCGGTCCTGTCGTCGATGGGGGGGCCGTAGGGTGGGACCCTACAAAGGCCGTGTACGTGCCGGATGCGACCGGCCCAAAGGAGCTGTCGGCCGCCTCCACTCCGTGGCCGGCTCGAAGCGGGCCGGGGCTGCGGGCTCCGCCGCCGGCGCGGCCACGTCGGGACGGGGTGCCTGCTGCGCGCCGACCCGACGTCGACTGTTTCCGCTGCGGCCGTCGGGGCCACTATGCCAGGGACTGCTGGGCCCGGGTTCCGGGGCCGCCCCAGCAGGAGGCCTCGATCGCGGACGTCCCAAAGAAAGACCCTCCGGCACAGGCAAGTCGGTGCGCACCAGACACCCGGCAAGGCCTGACACCTCACTCATCGCCGTTGTTGTGCGACGCGGATGTTCTAAAATATGGGAGGCCAGTATCTGCGCCTTGTCGCTCGATAACGCAGTGGCGTAAGTTGGCTCGTCGGGTTGTCGCGGCCGCTACAGGTTCGTCCACTGTACCGGGGTCGATCCAAGGGGTGGACGTGCGTATTTTGGTGGATTCCGGGGCGTCCGCGACCATTATTTCGGATGTCATATTCCATCTTTTGAACATCCCACCGGGGGCCGTGAGGCCGGCTTACGCTTCCTGCATCGCTGCGAACGGGGGTAGTATGGGCATCGTGGGACAGGTGGACGCTAATATTTCTATCGGGGGGGTCTCGGCCTCGGGCGTTGTGTTAATTTCGAGGTCCCTGGCGGTCCCTTGCTTGTTGGGCACGGATTTTTTGGCTAAGATGCCCATTCTAATTAGAATCAATGAAAATTGCATTGAACTACCAGGGGGCCGCAAATTGGCGTTTTTACAGTCCACCTGGGGGCGACCGGCTCCGGTTGCCCAGGTGCAGGCGTTATCGGAAGTTTCAGTTGATATTCCACCTGGCTCGCAGATGCTCATTCCCCTACGATACCGGAAGCCGGTTCCGGGTCGGCAGGGTGCTTGTGGAATTTTGCTGTCGCCGTCCGCCGCTGTTACGGGCGGATTGGCACTAGTGGGGGCGCAAACCATTGTCCGTCCGGATCAACGCCCGTTTTTGCAGGTGTTAAATGCGAGTTCTGAAAGCGTGTGTGTGCCGGCTGGTACCGTTGTGGCACACGCCACTACGGCGTTTACGGCTCAGAGTGACATTCCGGACGGGGGGCTGGTGGGTGGTGTTTCACACGACGGAGGGGTGGACGATCGTTGGATCGCCGAACTATGTGCGGAAAATTCGGCCCTTTCCGCTGAGCAGCGTTGTGCGATTCATAAATTATTAGCGAGCTATTCCGATGTGTTTAGCTCGGACGATTTGGACTTGGGACGCACCTCGCTGCTCTCTCATCACATCGAAACGGGGGACGCGGCCCCTATCCGCTTGAACTCGCGTCGGATGAGTCCGGCTGAGCGTGAGCACGTGCGAGGGGCAGTGGAAGACATGTTGAAAGCGGATATTATATCTCCGTCTAATAGCCCGTGGGGCGCGCCTGTCGTGTTGGTTAAAAAGAAAGATGGTAAATTACGATTTTGTGTGGATTTTCGGAAGTTGAATAAAGTGTCGGTGGCAGATGCGTATCCCCTGCCGCGTATGGACGATTCTCTCGACGCCTTGTCAGGGGCTAAGTTTTTTTCAACGCTAGATCTCTCTTCGGGCTTCTGGCAGCTTCCCCTTGACGAGCCCTCGCGGGAAAAGACAGCGTTCCGTACGCCGCAGGGGTTGTTCCAATTTAACTGTCTGCCGATGGGGTTGAATGCAGCCCCTGCCACCTTTCAGAGATTGATGGAGTTGGTATTGACGGGGTTGCAGTGGGAGACATGTCTCATTTATTTAGATGATATTATTGTCTTCAGCCGCACATTTGATGAGCATTTATTGCGGTTGGAGGCCGTTTTTGCCAGAATGCGTTCTGCTAATTTGAAATTCAAGCCTAAGAAATGTCATCTACTGCAACGTTCCGTTCGATACTTGGGACATATTGTTAGTGCGGACGGGGTGGCCACGGATCCAGAGAAAACTGCGTGTGTCCGGGATTGGGCAACCCCCGCCACGGTGGGTGATGTGCGTCGGTTTTTGGGGTTCGCCTCATATTACCGGAGGTTTGTTCCGAATTTCGCTACTATCGCCAGGCCTTTGCATCTCCTTACTGGGAAGGGGCACAAATTTGTGTGGGGACCGCCGGAGGAGGCGGCGTTTCGGAGCCTGCGCGATCTACTGGCTACTGCGCCGACGTTGGATTATCCGGACTTTGAACATCCCTTCATTCTGGATACTGATGCGAGTGACACCGGGATTGGGGCGGTGTTGTCCCAGTCAAAAGGTGGTGTTGAGCGTGTGGTGGCGTACGGGAGTCGGGTTTTGTCTCCCGCGGAAACTCGTTACTGCGTCACTCGCAGGGAACTTTTGGCTATTGTGTATTTTCTCCGCCAATTTCGACCGTATCTGTACGGTCGGTCGTTTATTGTCCGAACGGACCATGCGGCCTTGCAGTACGCTCTTAAGATGGACCAGCCATCCGGACAATTGGCGAGATGGCTGGACACGTTGCAAGAATTCTCCTTCCAAATTCACCATCGGAAGGGTGTGCGTCACGCTAACGCGGACGCACTGTCCAGGTTGCCGCAACAATCCCCTTGTGCGTGTGCGTCGGGGACGCATAGGTGTGGACCGGCTCAGCCCTCCCCTCAGCCTGTCGCGCGGGCAGTGGATGTTCTCGAACCTCCGCTTACACCGGGACCGGTTGAAGGGGGACCGGCTGACGGGATTTTGCGTCTTCCAAGGTCTGTGTGGATTCGGGAGCAAATGTTGGACGATTCTTTGGTGTCGTTACGGAAACGAACGGAGAGGGCGGGTAAGGAAGTCGGTGCGGGTGGTAATTCGGAAACTGCTCTCCGAGATGGGTTACTGATGTGGAGGGAAGGGATACAGGAACACTGGCGTCTCGTTGTGCCCGCGTCATTGCGCTATGAGCTGATTAGATCTTTGCACTGTGACACACTTTTACACCTGGGGGTGCAGAAAACCCTATTGACGCTGCAACGAGACTATTATTGGCACGGCATGACGACGGATGTCGTCGGTCACGTTCGCGCGTGTCCCGATTGTGCCCGCCGTAAGCCGCCTAAACATCCATATGTTCCGCCGATACAATCGATTAAAGTATCTCGGGTTAATGAGCTGGTGGCGTTAGATATTTTGGGACCCTTTCCGCCATCAGCTAAAGGGAATAAGTATTTACTGGTGGGGGTGGAGTACCTCTCTCGCTGGCCGATGGCCTGGCCCTTGCCTGACCAGTCAGCGGCGTCTATCACTGACGCCTTTCTATTTGGGTATGTAATGGACAAAGGGGCTCCGGAGAGGCTCCTTACGGATCAGGGACGTAACTTTTCGTCTAAATTGTTGGGGGAGGTGTGTGCGGCTCTTGGAACTAAAAAGATACGGACGTCCCCCTACCACCCGCAAACGGATGGTATGGTGGAACGGTTGAATCGGACTCTGTCCGCCATGCTGTGCCATACAGTCGGGGAAAACCAATCTGATTGGGATTTGCATATCCCTGGGGTGCTTTCGGCGTATCGCATGACGCCGCACGCGGCTACTGGATACTCGCCGTTTTTCCTTATGTACGGCCGTGAGAACGTGCCGCCGATTCATGACCAGTTGGGAACCGGTGCGAGGGGGCCTGTTAAGCCTCTTCCTGAGTATATTAAGGACAACGTTCGGCGTGTCGCTGAGGCGAGGGAAAATGCCCGCATGGCTACTGCCAAGGCTCAGGCCAGGAATGAGCGGTGTGCCCGACGTTCAAAGGGGGAGTGTCCCTGGAAAAAGGGGGACCTGGCCTGGCTTCATTGCCCACAGGTGCGGCCAGGTACATCTCCTAAATTACATCGACCTTGGCAGGGTCCGGTCCGCCTCATTGAGGTTCCCAACCCACAGTCGGCGCGTGTTCAGGTTGGTGCACGGCGTTGGTTCGTGCACACGTCCCGGTTGAAGCCATACATTGCCCCACGGCCGGATGCGTCATCTCCCGAAGTTGCCTTGCCGGGGTCTGTTGCTGCCGACTCGCCCTTGCCTGTGTCTGCTGACCTTGCGAGAGCGCCTGTCGTACCCTTCACAGACAATCCGGCCGTGACAGCGCAGGGAGGAGGACCTTCCGCTTGTGGGACGCCGACCGGAGCCGCAGAACCCACGGGACCTGCAGCTCTTCCTATCCCTCCGCGGACGCGAGTACGGGATGTTTCTGGACGCGAGCGGGACAGTGGCGGGCCTCCAATGGCGACGGAAGAACTTGCGCCCGTCGCCCCTAAAACCCTTCCACGTTCCCGCTCGGCGGGTGGGCCGCCGACCGTCCGGGACGGCCCGGCTACCCGTACTCGCTCGAAATCCCTCACGTTTCGTTAGATTGTGTTGTGTTGTGTTATTGTTATAATGTTCTTCAATGCTTCGTGTCTTTTTGCGTGTTGGCCCTTTACACCCGCATTGCTTTTCAGGTTGCAATTCAGCCGAGGTCGGCTGGATTTTCTTTAGGGGGGAGGGTGATGTAATGCGGTTGTAAACGGCCCTTCTGAGGCGCCGTCAGGGGGGGAGGAGTTAGGTCACGTGGGGGGCAGAGGGGTTGAGTATAGAAGGAGGGGAACCGGAAGAGCAAGGGGAGTGACGGGGAACCAGGAACAGAGGAAGGCCACGAAGGGCGAAGCGGGGTGTGGCGAGATCGCCACGAACACGGGGGGAGCGAGGATCGGCACCGTTGGCCAGCGGTGACCGACCCGAAGCAGCGAGGAGGCTGCAGTCAGCAGCGGGGCTGCACAGAGAGGGTGGGCAGCGGGTCTGCATACAGTGACAGCCAGAGGGTCTGCACATAGGGGTAGCAGCGGGAGTCTGCATAGGGGTAGCAGCGAGTCTGCAGGGAGGAGGTTACAGTAGATGAAGCAGAGAGTCAGAGGGGAGAGGAAGCTATAATAGCAGTGAATAGCCGGGGGCTACAAATACAGGAGTTATAACAGAGTGCCGTGTGGGTAAAGACGTGAACCTGAATAAAGACACGAAGACAGAGAGAAGTGTTCGAGTCCTTTTATTACAAATGTATATAGGATGGTCACCCACGCTGAACCCAACCTAGCTTATGAGATCAGATGCATTGCAGTTGATGTTGTGATAAGCATGTGGGGCATTATCAGAGTTTAACTCATTGGAATGTGGATTATATCTTCATATTTTAACTTTAAGCACATGTCCATCTTATGATCCAAATGGAAAATATCTAAAAAAAGATTTCCATATTCAAAAATTATGCAATATATCAATATTCAGTGTCTATGTAATGTAAATAACTCCCATGTTGGTTATGAATACTAAGCAGTAGTTCATTGACATCAGGTTGTGCAATGAGAAAAGATGCAGTTGTCATGTGCATCAACCACTATTTTTTTGGGTTTTTAAAATCCTTTATATTAAGTTCACTTGCTTGCGCGCTTAGGACCGTGGAAATCTTTTGGTCGTTTTTTAACCCACTTCTCGTGATCCAATCGAGCTGACATTTTGCACACAGACTCGTTGTGCGTGACAATTAATTTTTGTGGAAAAATTTTTCCTAAATTTTCCACTTTTTAGGAAAAAAAAATGTTTCACTAACACAATCATATATTTTTCCTAAACACAGAAAATTATTCAAGAAAACAACAAAAATGTACAATATAAACAATCATACAAAAACTGAAAACTTTATAATCCTTATATACGACTTTCCTTATATTTAATTTAAAATACCAATGTGATAAAAATGAAACTCTTACTCAAGAAAAACAGAAATGAATAAGAAAAAAAAACCGATGCCACGCATATAAAGGATTTATAGTGAAAACTTCGTTTTTATTTTACTTTTATTAATTTTAATTTTTTACCTACGTGACTTTACCGAAAAAACCTAAGAATATGAATCCTTGCAGTTACGAAAGCTTCAAATCTAGAATGAATAATAAAATAAAACCGATGCAACGCATATAAAGGATTTATAGTGAAAAACTTAGTTTTTACGGGTTAATTTTTTGGGTTTTTTCTCCCTCCCAGATACGTGACGGAATTGCGTGGCAGGCCGTTCAACCTCAGCCGACACGGAAGCGAGTGTTCACAGGAAGTCTTGGCCGGCAGCCAGGGATCCTCCAGTGCCGGCGAAGGTTCCTCATCAGGTGACGCAAGCTCTCCCTTCTCGGCGCAGCACATTTCTCTGCAGGGAACGTGGCATGCGGTAGAATTGAAAGACGTGACACAATTTGCCACAAAGTGATACGCAGTCTTCTTGGTTCTTTCGGTAAAGTCGTCACGTAGAAGGGAAGTAGTAAAATAATAAAAATAAAACACGATAAAATACAATTCTCACGACGTTTCGGCCACAACGCAAGCAGCCGTCCTCAGGTGAAGAACAGGTCTGTCAGACGCTGTCTTTCCGACACACCTGTTCTCCACCTGAAGACGGCTGCTTGCGTTGTGGCCGAAACGTCGTGAGAATTATTTTATGAAGTTTTATTATTTTATTACTTCCCTTCTACGTGATGACTTTACCGAAAGAGCCAAGAGGATGAATTCAATATTACTCGTATATGTGTTGAGGTGTAAATGGTTTTATTGCGAATGCTCATCCACTGGTTGCAGGCGTTGCACAGAATGTTGTGACGGGTGAAGCGAGTGGATCCAATGGTCCCCCACGGCCACCGGACGGAGACAACCCACCGGCCCGGCTTGGAACCCTGCCGGACAGCGGCAAGCCTGGCAACGCTCTTTACAAGTAAGTGCCCTTTAGGTGCATCATCGTCGCCACCTTTAAACATCGTCATCATTTTTCGATTTAAAGCTTTTGTGACTGCAGGGATTCATCTTCTTGGTTCTTTCGGTAAAGTCACCACGTAGAAGGGAAGTAATAGAATAATAAAAATAAAACATAATAAAATAATAAAAATAAAACATAATAAAATAATATAATAATGTTGCTTTCCTTCTACGTGACTTTACCGAAAGAACCAAGAAGATCGTCATCATTCACGCTCTGAAAAAAATTACAAATAAATGAAAGGGATTCTTTGCTGAAATAACCTTTTCTACTCTATGAGACATCTCTTTTAGCAGTGGAAAAATATAGTAGTAGGTTTTTACCCTTTTAAACTGGTACAAAACTGACACCTTTACACAAGGCATCATACACCTTGAGACATCTCCTTTACCAGTGGCAAAATATAGTAGTAGGTTTTTACCCTTTTAAACTGGTACAAAACTGACACCTTTATACAAGGCATCATGTTTGCAATAACCACAACACAAGTAGTCAAAAATGCTAATAAAAAGAAGCAACTCTGATAATGATAATATGCACTGTACTACTAAACCTTTTCTACTGTTGCGTCTGCACACTCCATTCTATTTCATGATGTATAACTGCTTTATTAAAATGGCTTATCCTTGACGTATTCTATGCTGCAACATCTTCCCTAGTCACTGGGTAGGTGGGTTGGTATTGGCCTCGGATATTCTGATGAGCACTCTACACTGCATTAGATATTTTTAGTTGACTTGCGTTGTTTATAACACTCCTTTATTATATACGAGTCTGGGTTCTTCAAGTGTTTAGTTTTATCTGTGTATACTCGACTACAATACTTAAGTCGGTGGGTGAATTAAAACAAAGCAAAGTTCATCTTCTTGGTTCTTTCGGTAAAGTCACGTAGAAGGGAAGTAATAAAATAATAAAACATAATAAAATAAAATAATATAATATACATGATAAAATAATTCTCACGACGTTTCAGCCACAACGCAAGCAGCCGTAACGTCGTGAGAATTATTTAATTATGTTTTATTTTTATTATTTTATTTTTATTATTTTATTACTTCCCTTCTACGTGACTTTACCGATAGAACCAAGAAGATGAATCCCTGCAGTCACGAAAGCTTTAAATCGAAAAGCAAAGTTCGTAATGCAGTTTGGGCTGATTTTTGCACTTGGATTTCCAATAAAAAAGTCATTATTTTCCATAGGGATATACAGTACAAGCAATGTAAGTGTTGCTTCACATGTTATTTCTAATCGCAATGTTGACGGAGTAAAAATGTGCAACTTAATGTAATTCAGCCGTACAAAGTACTTTTCGTGCTTCTTGTATTTGGTATTAACATTTTGGAGCCTCGTGTGTTGTTGTTTTTTTGTGTATCAAGCTTCCTGAAACAAATAGACTGCTTGGAGTTTTTGGAGAATTTCACTTCGCGTGGATTGTCGAGTGTCCAACAGCTGATGGACGTTACTCTGCAGGCAAGTTCCTACGGACGCTTCCATGAAAACTACGTGTGTTTTTTTAACGAATACAGGATTGGGATTTATTTTTAAGTTTTTCTGCAACATAAAAAATGCACAAAGAAGCATGGAGAAGATGGAAGGTTGGAATTAAACTTGTAAAGAGTTAATGCGTTTGTAGTGCCTCAAGAGGGGGCTCTGGGACCCTAGGCAGAGAAGCCCTCGGCGGCAGGCGCTAGGATCCCAGGCACCCCAGACACTTAAGCCCCTTGGCGGCAGGCGCTAGGATCCCAGGCACCCCAGACACTTAAGCCCCTTGGCGGCAGGCGCTAGGATCCCAGGCACCCCAGACACTTAAGCCCCTTGGCGGCAGGCGCTCGGATCCCAGGCACCCCAGACACTTAAGCCCCTTGGCGCCACCAACGGGGGGGCTGTGTGTGCTCTGTGGGATACCTGGGGGCACACACAACCCCACCCCTCGTTGGGCACGAGGCATAAAAGGGCAGCTCCCTGGATGATCGGGGCCAGTCGCAGGTCAAGACCCGCCAGCCAGCCAGCGTAGGACCCTGTACCCCCTCGTCCCGCTGTAACAGAGTATCAGGACTGTTGGAGTGTTGTATTGTAATAAAGAAGTTACCTCTACAAGTGTCTCCGGAACCCATTACACGTGGATACCGAAACATGCAAATAAGAAACATTGACAACTGCAAAAAAGTAGATGGGCTTGGGCAAGGGAACATCACTGGACTGCATTGTGGCTGGGAAACAAGACCGGTGTTGGAGTGGCATCCAAAGTAGAGCACACATCACCAAGAGGATGACCACCACAGAGATTCGAGTTGTGAGAAGATTAGTTCGTGTGTCGTTGATAGATGGATCGTCACATAGCGAGAGTGAGGAGGCTGAGGAGTCCTGATCCAGTAGTGGGTACAAAACAAACACATTCCTCCTGCGGAGGGAGCGGGTAGGAACGTTGGGTTGCTCGGTCAATGGCCAACTGTGAGGGCGGGCACAAGCCGGCGTGAGTAGGTGAAACGTTGAGTTTTATAAGGGCACCACGGGGTGACCAGCCCCTCCCCACCCAGCCCCACCCCACCCTCCCCACCCAGCCCCTCCCCACCCAGCCCCTCCCCACCCAGTCCCACCCCTCCCATTTTTGGATGCACGACGGACAGACACAATAATCCCCTGTGGGCTGGTGGAACCAGGTGGTTCCTACCGGTAATACCGACTGATTTTGTACATTAATTACTCTGAGGAATACACGTCGTCAGAAATTTGAAGAATGTTGTATCGTACACTATGGGAACCTCATTTGCCAGTAAAAATATCATAATTGTTTTTTTACCCTTCTATCTGGCAACAAAACTGACACCTTTTTACAAGGAGTCATGTTTGTATAGACCGCAATACTTGTCTCGGGTGTGGACCAATCAACTTCAAGGACAGTGCATACATTATCAGAGTTATGTCTTTTGTTTGTATTTATGACTGCAGGTATTGCGGTTTATACAAACATGACTGCTTGTAAAAAGGTGTCAGTTTTGTTGCCAGACAGAAGGGTAAAAAACCAATTATCAATGTTGGATCGCTGAACAAAATTTGGTGTGTGTGTGCATATTTTCTGTGTTTCGCTGGATTTTAGGACTTGGATGAACTGGGAGTCCCAGAAGCCAAAAAGCGACTGCTATTGAGTGGAATCGAAGAGCATGGCGTGTCCACCACGATCTCCAGCGAGACGACACTGCAGCGCTCGTCCAGTGAAGAGACAGTCCACCTCAGCTCCGAGGACGACGACGATGACGGCATCGACACCAAGGACGGCATCCTTGCCAAAGTGTTCCCAGCGCTGCGGCCCTTTGGCAGGAATCTGTCCTCTGTCGGCAATCGGTATCGCAAAAGCAGCATTGCCAAATACAATTTGCGAGCGTACGCTCGCCAAGCCGTTGGCCTTCCTCGTGCTGGCAGCTGGGGAGGCAGTAGCAGCCTGGAGGTGCCCAGGAGCAAGATGCCAAAATTGTCTTCATGCTCTGACATCGAAGAAGAAGAGGGGCTGGAGTGAGGAGAGGAGGGGGGTAGCGATAGATGGATGATGGTGGGAGGTTGTGTGGGCCGTGGGATGCACTTTGTATGAAAAGCCCTTGGGGTAAATAAGCTGGTGTCTTTTGATTGAAAGCTTTCGTGACTGCAGGGATTCATCTTCTTGGTTCTTTCAGTAAAGTCACGGTCGACAGACCTGTTCTCCACCTGAGGACGGCTGCTTGCGTTGTGGCCGAAACGTCGTGAGAATTATTTTATGATGTTTTATTGTTATTATTTTATTATTTTCCTTCTACGTGACTTTACCGAAAGAACGACGTTTCGGCCAGAACGCAAGCAGCCGTCCTCAGGTGAAGAACAGGTCTGTCGAGAAGACAGTCTGTTTTTATTTATTATTATTTTATTTCCATTCTACGTGACTTTACCGAAAGAACCAAGAAGATGAATCCCTGCAGTCACGAAAGCTTTAAATCGAATTTCCTTTGAGCTTGCTTGCATAGTTTTTTTTTTTTACAGAATGCAGTCAATAAAATATAAAGCTGCATCTTGGCTTTACTACCCAAGGCAGGAACTTGTCTCTTCCAAGAAAGAAGTGAATGACTTATCAGTTTTGTTCCTTCTTAATTTTGGAGCTTTCGTGACTGCAGGAATTATTCTTTGGTTTTTTCGGTAAAGTCAAGTATAAAGATAAAACGTGCCGTTTAAGTCATCTGGAGTTGAAATATACAACACGTTTTGTTTCCATGCAGAGGAGATAGCCATGTTCAGAGCAATGTGCTTTTTTGTTGTGTTGCATTTGCTCGACTGTTCAAAGATCGTTTCAAATCTGCATCTATTGGAAGGATGAACACGAAGTGGGAAGGTTTTTGCAAAATCAGATGTTCTTGTACTCCAGAAGATTGTTGTACGGGGCCTGTCTGCTATAACCTACTTGATAACAACCCCAAAAATGCCTAAGTAAAGTTGATTTGTGACATGTTCCATTCTGCAAAGTTTTATAGACTTTGCTGCTGGTAGCAGATGTAGAGAGAACAACACCTGTCTACACTTAGTGTTCATGGAACTGTCTTAAGCGTATATATGCAGTGGGTTTTTTTTAAAATCCATTATATTAAGTTCATTTGCTTGCTTAGGACCATGCAAATGTTTCGGTCGTTTTTTAACCCACTTCCCGTCATCCAATCGAGCTGACATTTTGCACACAGACTCGTTGTGCGTGACAATTAATGTTCGTGAAACATTTTTTCCCAAATTTTACACTTTTTAGGGAATTTTTTAAATAAATATTTAATTACCAATTGCTTAATGGTGGCAGGCAATCATCTGACCCATAGGTGGCAGCCATCTCAAGCCAGAGGACAAGAGGACTCTAGCCGCCACGCATATAAAGGATTTATAGTGAAAAACTTTGTTTTTACGGGTAAATTTTTTGTTACAGGTAGGAACAACAGTTCCCCACTGCCCACCAGGGATTATGTGTCTGTCGTGCATAGCCCCTCCCACCGTGTAACACGCTCGCGGATTGGTTGAAGTGCGTCACGTGACCGCGAGCTTTCTGCCCAACCAAGTTCCTAGCTGGCCACTGTGAAGGAACGTGATTGTGCTGTGGATTCAGAAACCCGAGTTTGAGGGTGACGTCCGAACTGCTGATTGTTTGGGCGCTGACCACTGGTGAAGTACCCGTCTGGTCACTGCCTGCATCTTGGAGTGGATTGAACAAGGGCTCTTGATATTATTGAGCTTTGATTAAAAGCCAAAAACCTTTAAAGTACAATTTCAGGAATTGTTTTTCTGGATAAACCACTTGCAAAAAATATATCCAATGTTTGAGTTTGCATACGGAGCCCAAAACCACCTGTACGTTTTGCAATGTGCTTTATATTTTGTAGCAATCACTGCCTTTCATGTAAACTGGTACCAGGTGCATACAGCGCATGGGAACGTTCAATTCGAATGTGCAATTCCCTGGAATAGCCACAGTAGTGATTTGTTTAAACAAGTTTTGACAATAAAAACAACTCTCTTTGAACCGTTAACACGATCTTTTCTGACGGTGTTTTTTAATCCAATGTGGCGCGATAGAAATATTTTATTTACCGTCGTACACGGGTTGATATTGACGGAGCACAGGCGAGTATCACTTTGACGCTGTGGTGGATTGAGCGCAGATGTTTGCGTCGGGGGTAGCTGAGCGAATCGCCGTGTGGTAATGATGCCTCCAGGTGTGTCAACCGGGATGTTCTGTTCTGGATCGCAAACAACAAAGCACCTAACACACACACACAGACTCCTACACACACCTAACACTCACACACACCTAACACTCACACACACCTAACACTCACACACACACAGACTCCTACACACACCTAACACTCACACACACCTAACACTCACACACACCTAACACTCACACACACCTAACACTCACACACACCTAACACTCACACACACACACCTAACACTCACACACACAGACTCCTACACACACCTAACACTCACACACCTAACACTCACACACACAGACTCCTACACACACACACACCTAACACTCACACACCTAACACTCACACACCTAACACTCACACACCTAACACTCACACACCTAACACACACACCTAACACTCACACACACCTAACACTTACACACACCTAACACTCACACACACCTAACACTTACACACACCTAACACTCACACACCTAACACACACACCTAACACTCACACACACCTAACACACACACACACCTAACACTCACACACACCTAACACTCACACACACCTAACACTTACACACACCTAACACTCACACACACCTAACACTCACACACACCTAACACACACACACACCTAACACTTACACACACCTAACACTCACACACCTAACACTTACACACACCTAACACTCACACACACCTAACACTCACACAGGTGACTGATGGATGAGCGCGAGCGGCGCTTTGTAAACTCACCTTCATCGTCTCCCTCGCCGACTCGCCGAGTGTTTGTGTTGTTGTTGTTGTTGGAAACGTCCCGACGTCAAATTGAAGCTTGGACGGGCGAGCCAAGGGAAGTTCCAGCAGCGGAAGAAGCTCGTCACGTTGCAGACACCGAGTGACGCGTACCACGTGACAGAGACGCCAACTCCCACGTGCCCTTGAATGCCCCTTCTCGGTTCAAGCGGCGCCCGTTCTACACGCACAAAAGTGTGATTTTGATGATGAACGAACGAAGGAGCAACGAATAAACAAAACCCGGACGACGCCGTGGCAAATCAGAGTTCTGTCTGCTGCCAATTCTCGTCGGCATCTCTCGCGCAACGCGGATCGCACTGCGCGCGTTCCTCGTCCGTGCCGGCCACATGGTTGATATCGGCAATAACGACGGAGCGAGACACGGAGCGAGATAAAATAGCCGCCTCCTATAATGTACGCTTCAACTAAAAAACAAGTATAACCCGTAAAAACAAAGTTTTTCACTATAAATCCTTTATATGCGTGGCCGCTAGAGTCCTCTCGTCCTCTGGCTTGAGATGACTGCCACCTATGGGTCAGATGATTGCATGCCACCATTAAGCAATTGGTAATTAAATGTATTTTTGTCCTAAAGTGTGTCAGTGTGTGTGTCAGGCTGTGTGTCAGTGTGTGTGTCAGTGTGGCGAGGAGTGGTGGTGCAGCGGTTAGCGCGCTGCACTACGAACCTGGATCCCCGAGTTATATTCCCGCTCACGGCCAAAACCAGTGACGATTACCTGAACCGGCACTGCGCCTCCCCCGGGTCGACTCAGCCTCAAATGAGTACCTGGTGCGGTGTGTAAACATCGCCACTGGGGAGATAAAGGCGGCCGGGCGTGGTGCTGGCCTCCCACCCCCTCCTCCACCGTTCCGGCCTTATAGGTGCTCGCTAACAGCACTTGCCCCAACAGCCTGTGCAGGCTACACGGGTGATCTTTGTCTTTGTGTCTTTGGCGCGCGCCCTAGTTGCCTGCGTCCCCAGAGACACTGCCCCCTCCTCCACGATCGGCGTCGTATTGCGCCTTTTGGCGTCATCTGGTCCAACCCATGTGAGACTAGGCTCTAAGGAAAGCTGTCTCGGGTGTGGACCAATCAACTTCAAGGACCATGTGAGACTAGGCTCTAAGGAAAGCTGTCTCGGGTGTGGACCAATCAACTTCAAGGACCATGTGAGACTCGGCTCTAAGGAAAGCTGTCTCGGGTGTGGACCAATCAACTTCAAGGACAGTGCGTACATTATCAGAGTTGTGTTTTTTGTTTGTATTATGACTGCAGGTATTGTGGTCTATGCAAACATGACTCCTCGTAAAAAGGTGTCAGTTTTGTTGCCAGAAGGGTAAAAAACCAATTATCATATTTTTACTGGCAAATGAGGTCCCCATAGTGTAGATGTTTGCCCCGAGCTCTCATACTCTGATGGTGGATTGTCTTTGAGTTGTGCGCCTTTTGGCGTCTTCTGGTCCAACCCATGTGAGACTGGGCTCTAAGGAAAGCTGGCGGGGGCAAGAGGTGGGCGTGGCTTGGCTTGGCTGGGGTAAGAGGTGGGCGTGGCTTGGCGGGGGAGATTGCAGTGACCCAAACCTTTGAGGGCTACGTCAACCTGGGCAATTATATCCACTGGGATGTGTTTGGGGCGACTGCAAAATTCAGCCCTCTAGCTAGTGTAGTGTAGTATGGAGGTATGACGTCATACGCGCTGAGGTGCGATGACGTCATGTCGTTGTGGGAGCCCAGGATGGTGAGCGGTTGAAGAGAGCCGAAGAGACAGCCAGGGGTAGTGCTCAAGAAGTCTGTAGAAGCCGGCTGTAGTTACGGGAGGTGCTGCTCTCCTTGGTCGGAAGGTGTTGGCTGAACCCCTGTCCTGACTCGAGTGTGAGAGCCCTTAGAGACAGCCCAGGCTAGCAGCAGATAGAGCCAAGGGTCCACGTGAAGGACCGGGTGTAGGGCACCTACCCCTGGTGTTACTTACCACCTTCATTGTTAATAAACCGGCGCAAGCCCTTACCTGAAGACCTGCCTCCACGTCGTCATTCACTACACAACACAATGTGGGACATCGATGTACACAGATATGAACAAGATCAGCAGACAAGACGTCTTTCATTTATTCGGTCTCTCCACGAAACAAAGGAACGTTTTACAAAAAATATAAATCCCACGGCCTTCTGCGAGTCCATGACTACTACAGCATTGGTTCAGTGCAAGGCAGCTGTGGACCGGTTCTTGTGCACGATGTCTCAACAGCAGTCAGGGCTTGCTTCAACCCACGGTTGTCAACATCCAGACGTTAATCAGAAGGACCATGTCTTGTCCTAGTTCACCAACATAAGACGTCATACAAAATCCTAATTAGCGTTGGGTAGAATGTATCTACTCAATGTGCTCTGCCTTGTAACTGAATACAAAATTGTAAAAAAAAATGCGTTTTCAATGTGCTCTTAAAATTACCTCCTTGCTATGAAAGAATTCAGACTTTACATATTTCATTTATCGATCTCTCCACGAAACAAAGGAATGTTTTAAACTATAACCATCACGGCCTTCTGGGAGTGCATCATTGATTCAGTGCAAGCCACCTATGGACCCTTATTGGTGCACAGCGTCTCAACAGCAGCCGGGCTTGCTTCAACCAATGGTTATGAACCTCCAGACAAGGAGCATTTCTCGTCCTAGATGACAAAGTCTCTGTCAACACGTAATACAAAATTATAATTCGTGTTGTAGAGAATGTATCTCCTCTACGTGTAACTTTTAAGCGTTATGCCTTGTAACTGACGGATAATCCGAGTGTGCTCGCTATTTCAAATACGATGAGTTGCTCCAGAGACAGATGCTTCCTGAAACACAAAAATACCCTTTGACCTGTATCACAAATCAACGGGTCTCACCTGAGTTATCTGTACAGGTTACTTGCAAAACACACTGTGTCCTAACATCACTTATTCAATGTTTGACCCTTGTAATTAAAATGTTGCATGTACACACAACATCAAACAAGTGTTCATTCTAAATTGACGGGCATTTTAACATAATTTCATTACTGCAGTGAAATACACTGCATCAGATAACATCTTATTAAGAAGTTATTTAAAAAAAAATGCACTGTCTGCCTAACAGTGGATGTAAAACATACTTTTGTGTCATTCAACACGAGGCCATTGCATGCTGGCGTCCAAGTCAAAATGTAGCAATATCTAAACATCGTGAATGCTTGAGGGCTTGTTGGCTCTCGCTCCTGGTCAGGGATCTACCCAACACACAGGTCCACAAAGATTGGCCGCGCTTACCCTGCAGGTTGAACCTAGGAACTGAGTGTTCAACTTCGCATTATTTTCATTAAAGGCCTGTGACAAAGGTGCATCTATTGGAGCGACATCGTCTCAAGCCGACACATCTACTGGGTAACCATTTCACTTTGTATTGTCTCGGAGGAAGTCCACCCACACCTCCACTTCCACAAACTGCTGGGAGTTGCCTCGCTCTGCCTCAGTCAGAATTCTCCTCCTGCTTCACGTTGCCACCATCGATGTGAAGGTCCCATTTTGGAGTTGAACCTTCATCTTCACATTTTACCTTCACTTCTTCGCACTTCACCATCACTTCTTCATATCCCACCTTCACCTCTTCATATTTCACCTTGATACCTTTAAAAGTGTCCAAGCTGGGATATTCTTCCGGTTCTTGTTTGATGAGGGATGGGCTCATTGCAGCACTTTGACTTTCACAAGCTGATTTCAGACTCCAGTCCTTGTGGATCTTCTGATGCGTGTGTCTTCTCTGGTGGACTTGAAGATTGGAAGAATCTGAAAACGCCTTTCCACACACACTGCACTTGAAGGGTTTCTCTCCCGTGTGTGTTCTCTGGTGTTTTACAAGAGTAAATGACTTTGCAAACGCCTTCCCACACACACTGCACTTAAAGGGTTTCTCTCCTGTGTGTGTTCTCTGGTGTTTTACAAGAGTAAATGACTTTGCAAACGCATTCCCACACACACTGCACTTAAAGGGTTTCTCTCCTGTGTGTGTTCTCTGGTGTGTTACAAGAGTAGATGAAAGTGCAAACGACTTCCCACACACACTGCACTTAAAGGGTTTCTCTCCTGTGTGTGTTCTCTGGTGTGTTATAAGAGTAGATGACTGTGCAAACGCCTTCCCACACACACTGCACTTGAAGGGTTTCTCTCCTGTGTGTGTTCTCTGGTGTATTACGAGATGATATAAAACAGAAAACGCCTTCCCACACAGAGTACACTTGAAGGGTTTCTCTCCCGTGTGTGTTCTCTGGTGTATTATAAGAGCAGATGACTTTGCAAACGCCTTCTCACACACACTGCACTTGAAGGGTTTCTCTCCCGTGTGTGTTCTCTGGTGTGTTACAAGAGTAGATGAAAGTGCAAACGCCTTCCCACACACACTGCACTTAAAGGGTTTCTCTCCCGTGTGAGTTCTCTGGTGTTTTACAAGAGTAAATGACTTTGCAAACGCCTTCCCACACACACTGCACTTAAAGGGTTTCTCTCCTGTGTGTGTTCTCTGGTGTTTTACAAGAGTAAATGACTTTGCAAACGCATTCCCACACACACTGCACTTAAAGGGTTTCTCTCCCGTGTGTGTTCTCTGGTGTGTTACAAGAGTAGATGAAAGTGCAAACGCCTTCCCACACACACTGCACTTGAAGGGTTTCTCTCCCGTGTGTGTTCTCTGGTGTGTTATGAGAGAAGATGACTGTGCAAATGCCTTTCCACACACACTGCACTTGAAGGGTTTCTCTCCCGTGTGTGTTCTCTGGTGTATTACGAGATGATATAAAACAGAAAATGCCTTCCCACACAGAGTACACTTGAAGGGTTTCTCTCCCGTGTGTGTTCTCTGGTGTATTATAAGAGCAGATGACTTTGCAAACGCCTTCTCACACACACTGCACTTGAAGGGTTTCTCTCCCGTGTGTGTTCTCTGGTGTGTTACAAGAGTAGATGAAAGTGCAAACGCCTTCCCACACACACTGCACTTGAAGGGTTTCTCTCCCGTGTGTGTTCTCTGGTGTGTTACAAGAGTAGATGACTGTGCAAACGCCTTCCCACACACACTGCACTTGAAGGGTTTCTCTCCCGTGTGTGTTCTCTGGTGTATTATAAGAGCAGATGACTTTGCAAACGCCTTCTCACACACACTGCACTTGAAGGGTTTCTCTCCCGTGTGTGTTCTCTGGTGTATTTTAAGATCAAATGACCGTGCAAATGCCTTCCCACACACACTGCACTTGAAGGGTTTCTCTCCCGTGTGTGTTCTCTGGTGTATTTTAAGATCAAATGACCGTGCAAATACCTTCCCACACACACTGCACTTGAAGGGTTTCTCTCCCGTGTGTGTTCTCTGGTGGATCTGAAGAACTGATGGCCATGCAAACGTCTTCCCACACACACTGCACTTGAAGGGTTTCTCTCCCGTGTGTGTTCTCTGGTGCTGTGTCAATTTTCCAGTCGGATCCGTGCTGTATCCACGCTGGTCGCATTGTTGACTTGTCGTCCCAAGCTGTGCTGAGCGCCTTTGCTCCATCAGACCAAGCGACAGCTGCAGACAGAAAAAAATTATATCCACACCACCAACACGTCAGTATCGAGACACAGAGAAATAAAAAAACACAGTCACACGTGACTTACACGTCTATACTTATTCATATATTCATGATGCAGCGAAAAAGTTTCCTAAATTCATCACACGGGCTGCTATTGCACACAATGAGAGGGTGAATGGTCGTAAATATGCCTGGAAGCCCTCGTATCTTCTTAATGAATGTTAACCCAAAACTCCGAGCACACAATTTTGGCTGTCTGGCTACAAAAGAAATATTTATTAGAGCTAAATTCGGCTAACATAGCAAAGGGTGTTGGAAACAATCCTATTTGTGTTATGCAGAAATGCGTAAATTAATACTGGTAGGAACCTCCTGGTTACACCAGCCCACAGGGGATTGTTGTGTCCGTCGTGAAGGGGGGGGGCTGGGTGGAGAGGGTGGAGAGGGTGGGGAGGGGCTGGGTGGGGCTGGGTGGTGGGTGGGAGGGGTGGGGCTGGGTGGGGAGGGGCTGGTCACCCCGTGGTGCCCTTATAAAACTCAATGTTTAACCTACTCACGCCGGCTTGTGCCCGCCCTCACAGTCGGCATATGTGCGGAATACACCACGCCGCCGTTGACCCTGCAGGCCATTGAGCGAGCAACCCGACGTTCCTACCAGCTCCCTCCGCAGCAGCAGGAATGTTGTTCAGTGGCAACTTAGCGGTGTGAAGCCAGGCTCAGATGTCCTTGAATGATGGGATGAACAGATCTGACGTCAGCTGCTGCACGTGTGTGTGCTGTGCTAACTTCCTGTTTCCACTCTTATAAAGAGTTCCAGAGGAAAACTAAAATAAACTATTGTTTTGATACAACCTCCGTGTTCATCAGAGTTAATATACTTTACACTGTCACACACTGCCCGGTTTCTCCCTCCACATTCAGCGTCTTTGACAGACAGACATTGACACACGTAGTCTTGGTTCTTTCGGTAAAGTCACGTAGATAGGAAATAAAAATAACAGATCATGAAATTAAATTAAATAAACACCACGTGTGTTGCGATCGAAACGTCGTGGGTTTATTCTTTATTTGCAATTTTTTATTATATTTAACATTATTATCTGTTATTTTTTTAAATCTCCGTGACTTCACCGAAAGAACCAAGAATATGAATTGCTGCAGTTACGAAAGTTTTAAGTCAAAACATTGACACACGCGTTCACAAAACCCCACCCACCCACCTTGTTGTTGTTGTGGGCAGGTAGCTTCTGTAAACAAGAGCGGTACAGCAGCTCAAGCGGGCTTGGCCTGGTAAAAAAACGAAAAGAAAAACTGCGTTAATATCTACAATAAACCAAAGTGACAAAGTAGCGAGCCGCGTGAAGACAAATTAAACTTAAGGGAGGGAATTAAAGCAAACGCGACCAGGCGAGGGCAGGAGGCAAGGCCCCGCGTGTCTAGGCCCCGCGTTGTAAAGTTCCAACTTGGACATCGATTCACAAGCTGCTGCTGCTCTAGTGACATCCCTACGAGAGAGAGAGCGAGGCTCTAGCTTGGTAAACAACAACAACAACCACAACAACAACCACAACAACAACCACAACAACTGCGATGAGAATTTCTCACCTCGGATTTCACTGCACGCGCGAAGTTGCAGCCTGTGACGTCACGCGGCAGCAGGTGACATGACGTCACTCCCGGGGTACCAGCAACAGCCCCTCCCACAACGAGTGGCGACTCTAACGGACGTCATTAATACATTATGTTAATGTGTTGAGATCGAAACGTCGTGGGTTTTTTGCTTTAATAAATGACTTTACCGAAAAAAGCCTAAGAGTATGAATCATTGCAGTCACGAAAGCTTCAAATCTACAATTTAATAAGCGACTTTTTCCGAAAAAGCTTAAGAGTATGAATCATTGCAGTCACGAAAGCTTCAAATCCACAATTTAATAAACGACTTTACTGAAAAAAGCCTAAGAGTATGAATCATTGCAGTCACGAAAGCTTCAAATCGAGAATTTAATAAGTGACTTTACTGAAAAAAGCCTAAGAGTATGAATCATTGCAGTCACGAAAGCTTCAAATCTGGAACTCATCATGGATGTGGCTGAACGTCACCGTGTAGGAGCCCAGCGCGTGACACCTTCACGCGCTGGGCGAGTGGCGCAGTCTCGCTTCCCATGCGAGAGGTCGCGGGATCGATCCCCGCGTCCTCCACAGGCGAATATATTCTTAAATCCTTTATATTAAGTTCGCTTGCTTGCTTAGGACCGTGCAAATCTTTCGCTCGTTTTTTAACCCACTTCCCGTGATCCAATCGAGCTGACATTTTGCACACAGACTCGTTGTGCGAGACAATTAATGTTCGTGAAAAAAAAATGTCAAAAATTTTACACTGTTTAGGGAAAACAAATAAAATATTTTATTACCAATTGCTTAATGGTGCAATGCAATCATCTGACCCATAGGTGGCAGCCATCTCAAGCCAGAGGACGAGAGGACTCTAGCCGCCACGCATATAAAGGATTTAGAGTGAAAAACTTTGTTTTTACGGGTTGTTCTTATTTTACATTTATTCAAATAGAAAACGTTACACATTAATGAGTCCATTGGGCAAGGCACTGACCGCTTGATTGGGATTTGCTGTTTATTAAAAGAAACATTGTTGATCGACATTTTTGCTTTCATGGCTTTATTTTGGTGATTTCGAAAAGTGTATTGGTTTAGCCATGTTTGTTGTAGTACAGAGTTAGACTGATGGCCTTAATCTAAGTTGTCTTGTGGTTGTTGTTGTTGTCACATCTCTAACGTCTTAACAGGGGCTTCAAAACAGCAACATCGAGGACGACAAGAGGTCAAGCTGGTTCACCAATGTGAACGATGGACGTTACATTAAACAATTGATTTAAAAAAATATTCCTCGTGGATGATGCAGGAATCGATCCGGCGATCTAAACATCGAAGAGTTTAGTGTTTTAGTGGCGTGCTCACGCTACCAACTACACTCAACTCTTCGTAGCATCGCGAGGGTCCTAGTGTAGTGACTAGCGTGTCAGTTGTGTGTGTTAGCGAGCTCTGTGTTGTTAGTAAGACATTTCACACCGTCTATCCTTGTACTGGACGTGCATTTGAGATGTGTTCACTTCTCTTTTCTCGAGCGCGCTACCATCTGAGCCAATAATAAAAATAAAACATAATAAAATAATTATTATATTATGCATAATAAAATAATTATTATACATAATAAAATAATCATTATACATAATAAAATAATTATTTTATTATTTTATTATGTATTATGTATAATTACTTTGATGCAAAGTCGTCACAGATGATGATGATGATCGCCGCGATGATGTCACAATGTCGTACGGAACGGGGCCCAAGCGAATCGTATCGTCCGTTTGGCGACATTTGTACTTTTCATGCTCATTCTGTTACACAGTTTATTTTAAAACGAAACGTTATCAATCTACAGACTCGCTATTCCTGCCACGCGTCACTATCAGCCTGTGGGGGGGTGGGGGGGGTAGTGGAGGGATGGGGGGGGGGTAGATGGGGGGGTCAGGTGATGGGGGGGAGGGCCAGTCACGTGATGGGGGGAGGGGCAGTCACGTGATGGGGGAGGAGCAGTCACGTGATAGGGGGAGGGGCAGTCACGTGATGGGGGGAGGGGCAGTCACGTGGCTACTTGTGGGGGGGGGGGGGAGTTTGTTGGTGTGAGGGCGAGTGGAGGGAGTGGATTGAGGTGCGCAGCGAGAGAGACACAGAGAGAAGGCGAGTGGTGGTGATGGTGGTGATGGTGATGATGGTGGTGATGATGGTGGTGGTGATGGTGGTGGTGATGGTGGTGATGATGGTGGTGATGGTGGTGATGGTGGTGGTGATGGTGGTGGTGATGGTGGTGATGGTGGTGGTGATGGTGGTGATGGTGATGATGGTGGTGGTGATGGTGGTGGTGATGGTGGTGATGATGGTGGTGATGGTGGTGGTGATGGTGGTGATGGTGGTGATGGTGGATGGTGGTGATGGTGGTGGTGATGGTGGTGGTGATGGTGGTGGTGATGGTGGTGGTGATGGTGGTGATGGTGGTGGTGATGGTGGTGGTGATGGTGGTGGTGATGGTGGTGGTGGTGATGGTGGTGGTGATGATGATGATGTTGTTGATGATGTAGTTAATGTTGTTGATGGTGGTGATTGTTGTTGATGATGTTGTTGGTGGTGATGATGATGATGTTGTTGGTGGTGATGATGGTGGTGATGGTGATTGTGGTGATGGTGATTGTGGTGTTGATGATGGTGTTGATGATGTTGTTAATGTTGTTGATGATGATGTTGTTGTTGATGATGTTGTTGATGATGTAGTTAATGTTGTTGATGGTGGTGATTGTTGTTGTTGATGTTGTTGATGTTGGTGGTGATCACCACCCACGATGCGTCCCGCGTGTTCACGCCGTTAGAACTGAGCTGCTCACCGGGTCGCGTCGTGCAAAGGGCGCCAAATTGTGGGGGGAGGGGATTTTTTTTCCCTCTTCCTGTCAACGGGGGCATTATTTATTTATTTGTTAATTTATTTTTTTGTCTTTTATTACATTTTTATATTTTACTAGCATAAGTACCCGGCGTTGCCCGGGTGAAAAATATATTTCTTAATAACCTTACATATATACACAGATGGGCTACCCCCCCCCCCCCGCGCTACAATAATACTGTCTAATCGCTATAATTTTATTATCTACCGACCCTATAATAGTAATTGCACACATTGGGGTGGGGGGGGAGTGAAGAGGACGTGAAACTTTGATGAATTTACCTCAGAGTCGCGTGTTAATGCGCATATTTTTAACGGGAATTAAAAATGGCGTCCACCCCGTGGCGAATGCGTCGCTACCCGTTGCCAGGGGCAACCGCCGTGGAAACCAAACGGACCAATCGCGTCTCGCACATCCCTCACATTTCGTCCAATGAAACTGCGTATGGTCCGGCGACACACACAGACACACACACAGACACACAGACACACACAGACACACACACAGACACACACACACACAGACACACACACACAGACACACACACACACAGACACACACACACAGACACACACACAGACACACAGACACACAGACACACACACAGACACACAGACACACAGACACACACAGACACACACAGACACACACACAGACACACACAGACACACACACAGACACAGACACACACAGACACACACACAGACAGACAGACAGATTTGCGATTTTATATATATAGATTTATTTTCTTCTTCTTGGTTCTTTCGGTAAAGTCACGTAGAAGGTAAATAATAAAATATTAAAAATGGGTGCGTGGGGGGGGGGTAGTGGGGGGGTGATATTGGGTGGTGATGATGAAGGTTGATCCATAGACAGACTCACAACACAGAGACCCATAGACTACAATGTTATCTCAATAGGAATCGATTCAAACCGCTCACCGTTTCTATCACAATCGATTCGCATGGTATCCCAATAGGAATCGATTCTATCCGCTCTAATCACTAGCTACATCGATTCCTACGTTATCCTAATGTGAATCCATTTCACAAGAACAAATCACCATCATCGATTCCCACGTAATCGAAAATGTATTCGATTCCATCTTGCACTCACCACCACTGTCAATTCCAATGCAGTCCCACTAGGGATCGATTCCATCGGCTCCATTTTTGACCACAATCGATTCACTTGTTATCCCAATAGGAATCGATCCGAGTTTATTATTTGACCTTGAATCGATTTTCTCTGCACGTGACTTCGGCTGTCGCGTGGTGTGAGTGGGGAGTGGTGGTCCAGTGGTTAGCGCACTGTATGTGAGTGAGTGGTGGTGCAGTGGTTAGCGCACCGTGTGTGTGTGTGGGGAGTGGTGGTGCAGTGGTTAGCGCACTGTATGTGAGTGAGTGGTGGTGCAGTGGTTAGCGCACCGTGTGTGTGTGTGGGGAGTGGTGGTGCAGTTGTTAGCGCACTGTGTGTGAGTGGGGGAGATCCGGGCCCCGTGGTGTCGACGTTTCTCTATTTCCTCCTTCACGACGTTTGAATGACAACAACAAACAACGTGTCACTGTCGTCGTCATCATCACCAGCGTCTCGCGTGCCTCTCTCACAGACTGCCCCGGCGATGTCGGCCTGCTCTTGGGCCGAAGCCTCGGGCTCGCCTAGCGGGGCTGCCGGGAGAGGCGCGCCTCGAGGCGGCCAGCGCAGTAGGCCGCAGGCGCCCTCCCGCCGCGGGCTCGTCGAGGAGAGCGACTGGGCGTGGTGGGTTCAGTGCGCGGCTGTTGGTCCCCACGTGACCACGTGACCACGCCGCTCGCCGCCGCGTGTTGGGGACCACTTAGTCGGGGGGGGGGGCTGGTTCAGGTTTCACTGATTTAAGTGTAGTGTGTAGTGTAGTGTGTAGTGCAGTGTGTAGTAGTGTATAGTGTAGTGTATAGTAGTGTGTAGTGTATAGTAGTGTGTAGTGTAGTGTATAGTGTAGTGTATAGTAGTGTGTAGTGTAGTGTAGTGTGTAGTGTAGTGTATAGTGTAGTGTATAGTAGTGTAGTGTATAGTAGTGTAGTGTGTAGTGTAGTATAATAGTACAGTGCTAGTGTATAGAGTAGTGTATAGTGTAGTGTGTAGTGTATATAGTAGTGTATAGTGTAGTGTATAGTAGTGTATAGTGTATAGTGTAGTGTATAGTGTAGTATATAGTAGTGTAGTGTGTAGTAGTGTATAGTGTAGTGTAGTATAATAGTACAGCACTAGTGTATAGTGTAGTGTATAGTGTGTAGTGTAGTGTATAGTATAGTGTATAGTAGTGTAGTGTATAGTGTAGTGTATAGTATAGTGTATAGTAGTGTAGTGTATAGTGTAGTATACTTGTACAGCACTAGTGTATAGTGTAGTGTATAGTATAGTGTATAGTAGTATAGTGTATAGTGTAGTATACTAGTACAGCACTAGTGTATAGTGTAGTGTATAGTGTAGTGTCGTGTATAGTAGTGTAGTGTATAGTGTACTAGTTCAGCACTAACCGGTGTGTTGGAGAGCCAAGCCACAACATTTACAATCGGAGTACGACGTTTCTCCAGTAGTTGCAACTGGCTTCATCAGGCGACAAGCCGGATTTGTGTGGGGAAATGCTGTTTCGTTTGTGTTAAATTTACCAAATCCGTTTTAATAATGATTTTGCGTGTGCCAGGAAATGAGAGTACCTGAAAAAAAAGCTAAGGTTTTTTAAAATCCTTTATATTAAGTTCACTTGCTTGCGCGCTTACGACCGTGCAAATCTTTCGGTCGTTTTTTAACCCACTTCCCGTGATCTAATCGAGCTGACATTTTGCACACAGACTCGTTGTGCGTGACAATTTATTTTCGTGAAAAATTTTTGCAAAATTTTACACTTTTTAGGTAATTTTTTTAAATATTAAATTACCAATTGCTTAATGGTGGCAGGCAATCATCTGACCCATAGGTGGCAGCCATCTCAAGCCAGAGGACGAGAGGACGCTAGCCGCCCGTTTCAAAGACCAATGTGGGCTGGGTTGTGGCGCATTGAACACGCATATAAAGGATTTATAGTGAAAAACTTAGTTTTTACGGGTTAATTTTTTTAAATTCCCATTGTGATAAACACGAAATAGCCTGTGAAGTTAGGCCTAACCTCCTCCCCCCTCCCTACAATCGCTGTTGGCCCACACGCACACACACACTGCAGTGAGCAGGCAAGTGATTGCCAGAGGTGACTCGCGTATGTGACTTACTAATGCGTCCGGACACAGACGAGAGACGCACACATGCAGACTAAACGCGGCCACGCACAGCCACAAAGACCACACACACACCATGCAGATTACGTGCAGACACGCAGAGATTACACGGATGCGTAAAAACAAGATACAAAATACGTACTCGCAGACTAAATTAGACACGCACACCCACACACAAATACATGTCCATACAATTTGTATGTGCACATGTGTTTGAAATAGTGTAGTGTATAGTGTAGTGTATAGTGTAGTGTATAGTGTAGTGTATAGTGTAGTATACTAGTACAGCACTAGTGTATAGTGTAGTGTATAGTGTAGTGTAGTGTATAGTAGTGTATAGTGTAGTGTATAGTGTAGTATACTAGTACAGCACTAGTGTATAGTGTAGTGTATAGTAGTGTAGTGTATAGTGTAGTGTGTAGTGTATAGTATAGTATGCTAGTACAGCACTAGTGTATAGTGTAGTGTATAGTGTAGTGTATAGTGTAGTGTATAGTAGTGTATAGTGTAGTGTATAGTATAGTATACTAGTACAGCACTAGTGTATAGTGTAGTGTATAGTGTAGTGTATAGTAGTGTATAGTAGTGTATAGTGTAGTGGGTGGGGAGCGGTGGCGCAGCTGTTAGCGCTACGCTGCGCTACGAACCTGGCGACCCGAGTTCAATTCCCCGCTTGCGGTCAACACCAGTGACGATTATTTGAACCAATCCTGGGCCTCCCCTAGGTCGACTCGGCCTTAAATGAGCACCTGGTGCAGTGTGTAAACATCGCCACTGGTGTTGGCCACCCACCCCCTCGTGTGCCGTGCCGGCCTTCATAGGTGCTCGCAAACAGCACTTGCCCCAACAGTCTGTACTGGCTATACGGGGGATATTTGTCTTTGTGTATGTGCACACACACAAAACAAGATACGTCTCCCACCATAGCCCTCTTTAGTTTGTTGGGGAAAGTGCTGTTTGGGAACATCTATGAAGACTGGTTGGGCTGTAAGATTTCTATGGATTGGATCACCTGAATGAGAAGAGTAGTGCATTGATATTGAGATGTGGTTCCATTATGTTTCATACTAATCCAAACATATCTTTTCTTAAAGCGTTATGGGTGAAGGCAGGGAATTACTTTAAATGATTGGCAGCGACTACATGTAATGATTGATGTTGGCAAACGTGGCGTCAGTTATATCAACAAATGTACATCAGCATTGGGAGCTGAAATTACCATGACATTGTGATGCAAATGTAATGGGTTCCGGAGACACTTGTAGAGGTAACTTCTTTATTACAATCCAATACTCCAACAGTCCTGATACTCTTGTTACAGCCTAGGTACACAGCCTAGGTACACAGCCTAGATACACAGCCTAGGTACACAGCCTAGATACACTACTCTGGCTACGTTCTGGAACTCGCCCTCACAGTTCCAGAGTCCCACCACTGGCCCTCACAGCGTCCCAGGGTCCTAAGCTGGCTGGCGGGTCTTGAGCTACAACTGGCCCCAATCGTCCAGGGAGCTGCCCTTTTGTGCCTCGTCCCCAACGAGGGGTGGGGTTGTGTGCGCCCCCAGGTATCCCACAGAGCACACAGCCCCCCTGTTGGTGGCGCCAAGGGGCTTAAGCGTCTGGGGTGCCTGGGATCCTAGTGCCTGGCGCCAAGGGGCTTAAGTGTCTGGGGTGCCTGGGATCCTAGCGCCTGGCGCCAAGGGGCTTAACTGTCTGGGGTGCCTGGGATCCTAGTGCCTGGCGCCAAGGGGCTTAAGTGTCTGGGGTGCCTGGGATCCTAGCGTCTGGCGCCAAGGGGCTTAAGCGTCTGGGGTGCCTGGGATCCTAGTGCCTGGTGCCAAGGGGCTTAACTGTCTGGGGTGCCTGGGATCCTAGTGCCTGGCGCCAAGGGGCTTAAGTGTCTGGGGTGCCTGGGATCCTAGCGTCTGGCGCCAAGGGGCTTAAGTGTCTGGGGTGCCTGGGATCCTAGTGCCTGGTGCCAAGGGGCTTAACTGTCTGGGGTGCCTGGGATCCTAGTGCCTGGCGCCAAGGGGCTTAAGTGTCTGGGGTGCCTGGGATCCTAGCGTCTGGCGCCAAGGGGCTTAAGTGTCTGGGGTGCCTGGGATCCTAGCGCCTGGTGCCAAGGGGCTTAAGTGTCTGGGGTGCCTGGGATCCTAGTGCCTGGCGCCAAGGGGCTTATCTGCCTAGGGTCCCAGAGCCCCCGGCAGCCCTTCCCTCTTATGTCACGACACAAGGGCTGTGTTGGAAACTCTTCCTTCGTTGCCAATGTCTGCTCGTCTCCCTTGTGCTGTTGCATGTTCAGCCCCATCTGTTTGGACACGATAGAAGAGCCGTACATGACCAAGTGTGGCCACAGCTTCTGGTATGTGCGTGTCTGCTCGGAGGAGAAGTGCTTCTGTTCCATCTTGCAAAACACTCGCAGACCAAGTTCCTCGCAATCCAAGGTTTTACTGTACTTTGTTGTTGCATTCCATTTCTTTCCACCGTCCGGCGAATGTGCGACAATATTCGGTGATTGGTAAATTTTCCAATGATGCTGATAACGGCGATTGCCAATTTACTCGCCGTTGCATTTTGTCTGCGTTTCAGTTGCAAATGCATCCGTCGGAGTCTGGAGGAGAACAATAGCTGCCCAAAGTGCAGTTCCGCCATTAAGAATTCAAAGCAGATATATCCAAACTTCCTCTGTGAGTTGTTTTTTACTTATTTTCCATCCACCTGCATTTTTCGCAAATTTTGTTTCACGGCAATGCAACACAGGCCTTCAACGATTGATGCTCTGCAAACCTCCTGGCTACCATCAAAGGTTTGTTCAAGTTCAAGTTTCATGTATTAGGTGTAGCCATGTGAGCCATTCGGCTCTTGAATCGGGTGCAACTGCAACAAACAAAAAACAAAAACATGAACAAGAAAACATCTTAAAGTGAATATGTGACTGAGTACAAACAGAAAATCCAAGAAAAGACAGCAAAATATTGCAGAAAAAACACCGTACACCAACGCTGTGTGCAAAAATCCCAGTGGGATGCAAGTCAAACAACAACAACAACAACCACAAGACAGCTTAGATTAAGGCCATCAGTCTAACTCTGTACTACAACAACACAAACATGGCTAAACCAATACACTTTTCGAAATCACCAAAATAAAGCCATGAAAGCAATGAAAAAGCAATCATAGGAACTGTGACGGAATTTTACACGAAGCCATCCAGATATACAAACACAGACGTAACTTCAACTAATAAAAGTAAAATAAAAATAAAATAAAAATCTTTTATTTTTATTTCACTTTTATTAATTTTAATTTTTTACCTACGTGACGTTACCGAAAAAAACCTAAGAATATGAATCCTTGCAGTCACGAAAGCTTCAAATCTAGAATAACTTCAACTGTGATGATGGGTACAAACTGAGTAATAATGGGAAAGATGTTATTAACCATGCAAAAAAGATTTAACGACACATATTTGGACCATCTTATTTAACAGGTACTATTCTACTTTACCGAGCGTTGACATCCCCAGCGTTTAACAGTACTCTCCTTTTTAAATCCTTTATATTAAGTTCGCTTGCTTGCTTGCTTGCGCGCTTACGACCGTGCAAATCTTTCGGTCGTTTTTTATTTAAATCCTTATATTAAGTTTGCTTGCTTGCTTGCGCGCTTACGACCGTGCAAATCTTTCGGTCGTTTTTTAACCCACTTCCCGTGATCCAATCGAGCTGATATTTTGCACACAGACTCGTTGTGCGTGACAATTTTTTTTAGTGAAATTTTTTTTCCATAACTTTACACTTTTTAGGAAAAAATTAATTATATTGAATTACCAATTGCTTAATGGTGGCAGGCAATCATCTGACCCATAGGTGGCAGCCATCTCAAGCCAGAGGACGAGAGGACTCTAGCCGCCACGCATATAAAGGATTTATAGTGAAAAACTTTGTTTTTACGGGTTAATTTTTTACCTACCTGACTTTACCTAAATAACCTAAGAGTGATGCTCGCGTTGTTTAATATTTAACAGCTTTTTCCCCCACACGCGTCTTTTCGCAGTGAACGAGCTGGTCCTGAAGCAGCGTCAGCGGCTAGAGAATCGAATCGAGATGGAACAACCGGTGATTGGAGATGTGCAGGGAAAAACATCACTGGCACATTTTATAGTAATAGGTTTTTACCCTTTCAACTGGTACAAAAACTGACACCTTTGTACCAGTTGAAAGGGTAAAAACCTACTACTATATTTTGCTACTGGTAAAGGAGATGTCTCATAGTGTAAATGCTTCACCCCGAGCTCTCAATACTCTGATAGTGCGCTGTCTTTGAGTTGTACGCCTTTTGGCGTCATCTGGTCCAACACCATGTGAGACTAGGCTCTTAAGAAAAGCTGTCTCGGGTGTGGACCAATCAACTTCAAGGACAGTGCATATCATCATCAGAGTTGTGTCTTTCTGTTTGCATTTTGACTGCTTGTGTTGTGGTTATTGCAAACATGATGCCTTGTATAAAGGTGTCAGTTTTTGTACCAGTTGAAAGGGTAAAAACCTACTACTATATTTTGCCACTGCTAAAGGAGATGTGGCCAGATCGCTACTGAGAAAGAGGTATGTAGCTCAGTGGACCTTAGCTGGCCAAACTAAAATGTAAATATTTGTTAAATAGTCCTCTACGTGGCCCACGGTTGGAGGTTACTGACCGAAGACGCGCCGTGCGCTACGGGCTGTCGGTGTCGCGTGGACAACGCAATGAACTTTGCTGAAAGTTCAAGTTCATTGATTAGGTGTAGCCCTGTGAGCCATTCGGCTCTTGAATCGGGTGCAACCGCAACAAACAACAAAAACATGAACAAGAAAACATCTTAAAGTGACTTTGTGACTAAGTGCAAACAGAAAATCCAAGAAAAGACAGCAAAATATTGTAGAAAAAACACCGTACACCGATCCCAGTGGGATGCAAGTCAAACAACAACAATAACCACCACCAGACAACTTAGATTAAGGCCATCAGTCTTACTCTGTACTACAACAACACAAACATGGCCAAACCAGTAAACTTTTCGAAATCACCAAAATAAAGCAATGAAACAGTGATCACATAGGAACTGTGACGGAATTTTCACAATAAACGACAAACAACATGTACCACCAGAACCCTGCTGAGACGACTCCCGGCAAGTGCTTTTCGCACTTCACGAGGTGACCGGCCACGTCTCTTGATCACCGTGTCACGTGACCCTTCCACCCTGCCGACCCCCCCCCCTCTTCCTCACAGAGCGTCCATCACCGGCAGACTATCCAGGAGTTGCTGGCGCTGGACCGAGATGGCTTGGAGCTGGCCGACGTGAACCGCATTCTGGAGCTGCTCACTCAGAAGAAGATGCAGCTGGAAGCGGTGAGTTGGCGTTGTTTGTGACGGCGGCGTCAGGAGCAGTGCGGTGCCGCAGAGCTCGCTTGTCGAGAGGGCTTTCCCCCTTTTCTCTGGCAACAAAACTGATGAACACCATATGAGACTGGGCTCTAAAGAAAGCTGTCTCTGGTGTGGACCAATCAGTTTCAAGGACAACACATAAATGATCAGAGTATTGTTTTTTTTTTGCATTTGACTGCAAGTATTGTGGTTAATGTAAACATGATTCAATCTTAATTTTGGAGCTTTCGTGACTGCAGGAATTATTCTTTGGTTCTTTCGGTTAAGTCACGTCTAAAGATAAAATAGCCAATTAAATAATAGCATATTACGACGTTTCGATTGCAACACAAGCAATCGTCATCAGGCATAAAAGAAATAGCAACAAAAATCTAACTAGAAAACTATAGACAGACATACAAGCAGACAGACATCTCTCTCTGTGTGTCTTTGTGGTATTTCTTGTGATCTCTCATTTACTTGATACAGCTGTCGTGGCTGTGACGGTTCCACCTGAAGACGGAGGCTTGTGTTGCTTCCGAAACGTCGTGATTTTTTATTTTATTTTGCTTTATTTTACTTTTATTAATTTAAATTTTTTACCTACGTGACTTTACCGAAAAACCTAAAAATATAGTATTCATCCAAGCTACCAAGATCTGGACCAGTGTTTACCTCCCGGGTCTTAGTCATCAGTCAGGCTCGTTCAATGAACCCCGCTGGGCAAAGCGCTGACGTTAGGTGTTTGCGATCAGCACGGCACTCCCGCAAGCCTGCAGGCCTAACTGGGGGATCTCTGTTTGTGTGTCCGTGCGATCTGCAAGACTCCACCTTTGCTCGCACCGGTGACAGTGGCCAAGTCGCCTTCCAAGGGCGGCATCCGCAAGCCCCTTGCCACGGGGGAGGTCGTGAAGAAAAAGCGAAAAGTTTTGCATCTGTCGGACTCCGAGGGCTCGGACAGCATGGATTTCATGGTGAGTAATGCGACTGCTTTGATTGAAATTCTTTGGACGATGCAATGGGACTCGATCCACTCTCGTAGGGACAAAGCGGCTCGCTTGAGCGCTAGGGATGATTGGGTCATGTGTGGATGTTCACGCTGGATAGAAGCATTCTCCTAATGTGCGGTGCGCTGTGAAACTCAGAGCTCGACCAACTGGAGGGAGAGTTTTTCCCAGATAATTAAATAATTGCTGTAATCTAACAAACTATGTCATTGTAATCTAAGCCATTCATTTGACAATAACATTAAACAAAACATTTACAATTTAAAAACTAAAATCACTTCTGCAGTTTAATGCGAGTCTCCATCACCATCAATCAGATTCAAAGGGTCACTGGATGTGGGAAGGTGGAATAGACGTCTTGACGAGCTTGGAGCATTTGTTCAATGAACGTAGGATGAATGTGCCAGAGACGGAGAGTGCTCACAAAGCATGCCCGTGACCAAGGGACGGGTTTCTGAATTCCCAAAATAAAAAAAATGCAAATTTCGATTTGCTCGTACAATGCACTCGTATTCCGGCAAGGCCGAATAAATGTTTTAAATTGCAGGATCTTTGCGTGATTTTGTGGCTAGGTCGACGAAGAGCTGCTAGCAAGTGTGTCGGGCGTGATGACTGAAAAGGCCAGGGCAGCAGGCAAGATGAGATCTGCCATCGTTGTCACGCATGTCAAGACGGTGAGTGCACCAGACTCGCAGTCCCGTTTGATCTCCCGGCGCGGCAGGTTAAACAATGCTGATGATGATGATGATGTCACGCACTTTTTTCTCTTACTCCAAAATATCATTGTTGCTCTTCAACAATCTTTCACGTGGTGAGCCGCTTCGTAGAGCTGCTCGCGCTTGTGGCCGGGACGCTTCTGTGAGAGAAGCTGATGGTTTAGTGGGCCTTGCCTGGTAAGATAAACATCTACTTCAAGGACGGTGCATACATTATCAGAGTTGTGTTTTTTGTTTGCATTATGACTGCAGGTATTGTGGTCTATGCAAACATGACTCCTTATAAATGAGGTTCCAATGGTGTAAATGCTTACCCCAAGCTCTCATACTCTGATGGTGCATTGTCTTTGAGTTGTGCGCATTTTGGCGTCATCTGGTCCAACCCATGTGAGACTAGGCTCTAAGGAAAGCTGTCTCGGGTGTGGACCAATCAACTTCAAGGACAGTGCATACATTATCAGAGTTGTGTTTTTTGTTTGCATTCCGACTGCAGGTATTGTGGTCTATGCAAACATGGCTCCTCGTAAAAAAGGTGTCAGTTTTGTTGCCAGATAAAAGGTTAAAAAAAACAATTAACAAGAAAAAAATGGTTTAGGTTTTTTTTGTTTATTAGAAAAAAAACTTTTTACCTTCCCTACACTTTGCGCTCCTATTGTGTTTTTGTATTGTTTGTTGTTGTGAAATGTGAACGACCTCACCTGGCATACAGGAGGTCTCCCCGTGGTCGCGTGGCTTTTTCTCCAGGTTCTCCGATTTTCCCCTCCACATTTACAAACACGCTCTCAGAGTGTTTGGCTGCTATACATGTCCACGTGATAGGCCACTTGGTTGAGCTGTCATTTGTGGCCAGTACACTTCTGAACAAGAGCTATACAGCTCAGTGGGCCTCACCTGGTCAAATAAAAATACAAAGTTAATAGTTCTGGACATCTGTGAAAAACAGCTTCATATCTCATCGCATTCCTCCAGTATCAATACATCTTCTCATTCTCTATAAATGGGCGCACCGTTTCATTGCTCGCCTGCTTGTGTGTGCTGGGGTCAAGTTGCGGGTGTATTCCCACCATTGTCCAAGACGCCGTGTACAGCGGTCACCCTCTGTAGAACTCCCACCAGAGCTCCTTCTGCCTGCAGTGACGTGACTTCTTCTCTTTCCCACGTGTCTCGCTGCATTTCTTCTGGCGGTTGCTCTCATTCCCAGTCCGCGTGTAGCGGCATCAATGCCAGTCACCTGATTGGTCACCCCAGCCCGTTCAAGGCGACTGTTTTGACCAATCTTCAATGAGCCCATTGATGAACGTAGATCTCAGACACGATGCGGGGTTGAGTCGGTGGGAGACTGCCGGGGACTGCCAGGCTTGGCCTACGAGGTGGTCAGGAGATGGCAGTGTAGCCATGGATTCTTGACTCTATCAGTGTGGAGCTTTTGAGTGCTCCCCCCCCCCCCTCTTATGTAAATGCTGTTTAATGTTTACAATAATATTGTGTTCGTGTCAGATGTTTTGAGCCCTCGTTTTCACGTTGACATTCTTGTTTTTGTGGCATTGAGACTTCATCGGCCACAATCATTCCACTTCCGGACGAAGACCTCCCCGCGCAATCGCCATCTCTCACGATCCTGCAGATATAATGATCCACACTCAGCGCCTACGCACGCCGCTCAATTCATCGCTCCATCTCCTCGCTTGGAGCCGTCTCAGTCGAGTATCTCCCGTTGGATGCCATTCAGGTCCATGTTTTCTTGACCATCGTCCATCATCCCTCTCTCGGCACCCGTCCAGCACAAGCTGCCGGCTTCCCTCAACAGTGTGAACGATGTCATGGAGCTGTGTGTATTATCTAACACTCGTGTTGTTGTCCGTGCGTATGTGCGTTGAACTTCGTTCGCAACACCGTGCGTTGCCATGAACCCTGTGTACATGATCTGACCCTCGTGTCCGTACGTACGTACGTGTGTGTGTATGTGTGTGTGTGTACGTGTCCGTACGTACGTGTGTGTGTGTGTACGTGTGTGTGTGTGTGTACGTGTCCGTACGTACGTGTGTGTGTACGTGTGTGTGTGTACATGTGTGTGTGTACGTGTGTGTGTGTACGTGTGTGTGTGTGTGTACGTGTGTGTGTGTATGTCCGTACGTACGTACGTGTGTGTGTGTATGTGTCCGTACGTACGTACGTACGTGTGTGTGTACGTGTGTGTGTATGTGTGTGTGTGTGTATGTGTGTGTGTGTGTACGTGTGTGTGTGTGTGTACGTGTGTGTGTGCGTGTACGTGTGTGTGTACGTGTGTGTGTACGTGTACGTGTGTGTGTACGTGTGTGTGTACGTGTGTGTGTGTGTACGTGTGTGTGTACGTGTGTGTGTACGTGTGTGTGTACGTGTGTGTGTGTACGTGTGTGTGTGCGTGTGTGTGTGCGTGTACGTGTGTGTGTGTACGTGTGTGTGTGTGTACGTGTGTGTGTACGTGTGTGTGTGTGTACGTGTGTGTGTGTACGTGTGTATGTGTGTACGTGTGTGTACGTGTGCGTGTGCGTACGTGTGCGTGTGCGTACGTGTGCGTACGTGTGCGTGTGCGTGTGCGTACGTGTGTGTACGTGTGTGTACGTGTGTGTACGTGTGCATGTGTGTGTACGTGTGTGTGTACGTGTGTGTGTGTGTACGTGTGTGTGTGTGTACGTGTGTGTGTGTGTACGTGTGTGTGTGTACGTGTGTGTGTGTACGTGTGTGTGTGTTGAACTTCGTTCGCAACACCGTGCGTAGCCAACCGTGCGAATCGGAGGTGCGGGCGGATGGACAACAAAAACGTTGTTCCTTTCACCGTCTCTCAGTGTAATTCCTAGCGAGCATCACATTAAACTTGGACTGTCTGGCACGCAACATATCGGTAGAACATTAAACTTGGACTATCTGGCATGCGACATTTCTTTGCAGCGTCCGAGATGTAGCAGCCAACCTCAAGTCGGCTACCTTAGCACGAGTTTGAATTTCCTTCCGATTCAATTTGAAACTTTACCTGTCACACGCAGCCCACCGGGAATCCGCGCGTGTTATTTCGAGGACACGCCACGGCAAGGTGGAGGAGGCATCCACCGCAGGAGCCTGTGCACCTCGTCACGAGAGACGAACACCAAGCCACGC
Source organism: Lethenteron reissneri (assembly GCF_015708825.2). NCBI lineage: Eukaryota > Metazoa > Chordata > Hyperoartia > Petromyzontiformes > Petromyzontidae > Lethenteron > Lethenteron reissneri. The sequence continues at coordinate 51,390 of NW_026891313.1, read as the reverse complement.
TCACTTGAGCAGGAGGACCACTCTAGACTTTTGACGATGCCCAATTGTCTTCGATGTGTTCATTTGTTACAGGCGATTGAGATCTCAAGAAAAACCACGTTGACAGCAAAGATCAAACAAGGGAAGATGGTCTCTGCATCACCTTCCATCAAGCTTCCTGCAAAACGGCGACACTCACCCTTTGACTGGTTTGAGGGTCCAGATGTCGACACCACTTCTGAATCTGAGGATTAAAAGAGAATCGGAGTTTGTTTTGAGGGACGTTGTTTTACGTTCCATTGTTCTTGGCGAAATGGTAGCCAGGGTGGAGACTTTTAGCCACCGCAGTTCAAATGTTTTGGGTGTTCAGTTTTAAGTCGCTGCTTTTCATCAATTTTCAGAGAGGAGGTGGGGGGGTGGACACTTTCGCCGTTAACACTGGTCAACAACAACAACACAAGCATGTTTTTCTGGCCTGGACTTTTGCAGCTGTTCTAGACTAATTTCAGGGTGCCGATTCCAAATCTGATCTCAGATTTGCTCAATCACATCTCATTTTTAAATCCTTTATATTAAGTTCGCTTGCTTGCTTAGGACCGTGCAAATCTTTCGGTCGTTTTTTAACCCACTTCCCGTGATCCAATCGAGCTGACATTTTGCACACAGACTCGTTGTGCGTGACAATGCATTTTCCTGAAAAAAATTTCCTAAATTTTACACAGTTTTAGAGAAAATTTAAATATTTAATTACCAATTGTTTAATGGTGGCAGACACTCATCTGACCCATAGGTGGCAGCCATCTCAAGCCAGAGGACGAGAGGACTCTAGCCGCCCCGATGCCACGCATATAAAGGATTTATAGTGAAAAACTTTGTTTTTACGGGTTAATTTTTTATGCTATCGGCATACCCCATTTTCATCGATTTTACCCGAAATTAACTCTGTCACTTATGATTGCAAGTTGTTGCGAGTCAGTGACTGCTTTAGTGTTAAAATATGGTGCTGTATTTTTAGGATAGTGTGCTTATAATATCATTTTATGTAGATATCCACATTTATTTAATATTTTCTTCTGCAGTTTTTATTGAAAATGCAATCTTTGATATCTCAAAAACATTTTGATTGCATTTGATTGTAAAGTGAACGTTCATTGTTTCTGTTCGTTGCGTGTACGCTCAAAATTAAAGCGCTTAAAATCGCAAGCAATTCCGTGCTTTTTTTTGTATTCAACGTAAGGAAATACACTCGGAAAGGTTGTGAGTTTGCGAAACCCGTCGCGGGTACCAACTCAGCCCCTTCACCCATTGTGAACATCATCGCCACTGTCGGAGGTCAATCGTGGTTCCGTCCTAATAGCTTCAACAAGTATAACCCGTAAAAACAAAGTTTTTCACTATAAATCTTTTATATGCGTGGCGGCTAGAGTCCTCTCGTCCTCTGGCTTGAGATGGCTGCCACCTATGGGTCAGATGATTGTCTGCCAGTATTAAACAATTGGTAATTAAATATTTAATTTGTTTTCCCTAAAAGTGTAAAATTTTGGAAAAAAAATGTTCACGAACATTAATTGTCTCGCACAACGAGTCTGTGTGCAAAATGTCAGCTCGATTCGATCACGGGAAGTGGGTTAAAAAACGACCGAAAGGTTTGCACGGTCGTAAGCGCGCAAGCAAGTGAACTTAATATAAAGAATTTTAAAAGCCGAAGAGTCTTTGCCAACATTGTCAACGTGCGCCCGCAATCTTCTACAGGTGCAGGTCTCCAGAGGCCGGAGGCAGCACGTTCTCCTGTGCTGCTGCTGTTGCAAAGTCTCAGAAGTGTTCACTTGTTTTTGAAGCACTCCCCCCCCTGTATTCACAACAGCATAAGAGAGACGGGGGAGGATGACTGTGCGTGTGCATGCACGCTATTGAGTGGCAAACTTTCACGCGACTGGCAACAAACCAGGACTTGCCAAGTCACGTTTTTGCGAAGACTTGGAGATATCCCACGGGAGCCGACCTCCATAAGAGGATGATCTTGGTCGCAAACTCGCGTCGTAAAGAATTACAAATGATAACCGTGGCAATCTAGTGATATCAATTTAATGAAATGAAATGCATCAATGCAGGGATATTACATCAAAGCAAGGACGGGTGGCAACCTCGCGTCTTAAAACAAAAATACTGTAAAAATCACACTCGTTTTGAAAATATAGTGGCGTCACTTAAATGAAACTCGATATGACGTCAGCGCGGGGGAGTCGTGACATCGGTTCACGGTGACCTTGGCGTCTTTGTTCGTTTTGCTCACTAGACGGGATTCGAAGCCGTGTCCTTCACGTGTCAAGGGTGACCCACCCTTCCTGTCCTGTCCCCTCGGCAATGCCGCCTCCACAGGGACAACCAACCCCTCTATCCCTAATGAACATCTGTTGCATCACCCAATTCCCTGACCCCCACCCCTGCCCCCAGATTGTGCCCGATGTAGTACAGGGACTACCTCTACTTACAAACATTCGACTTGGGAACTTTCAGAGATACGTACAAACCTGTCCGTATGTCCCGTTACCGCAGTTCAACGATGCGATTGCCCATCACAAGTTGATTTGTGCAGAGATGAAGAGAACAACTGTGCAGACATCTCTTAGTAGGTATTTCAAGAGAATAGAGAGGAAACACGTGCCAAAGGGAATTAGCATCTACATCTGCAGAACGTGAAGAATCAGTGGCATCTACATCTACAAAACGTGAAGAACCAGTGGCATCTACATCTGCAGAACGTGAAGAACCAGTGGCATCTACATCTGCAGAACGTGAAGAACCAGTGGCATCTACATCTGCAGAACGTGAAGAACCAGTGGCATTCTACATCTGCAGAACGTGAAGAACCAGTGGCATCTACATCTGCAGAACGTGAAGAACCAGTGGCATCTACATCTGCAGAACGTGAAGAACCAGTGGCATCTACATCTGCAGAACGTGAAGAACCAGTGGCATCTACATCTGCAGAACGTGAAGAACCAGTGGCTTCTACATCTGCAGAACGTGAAGAACCAGTGGCATCTACATCTGCAGAACGTGAAGAACCAGTGGCATCTACATCTGCAGAACGTGAAGAACCAGTGGCATTTACATCTGCAGAACGTGAAGAACCAGTTGCATCTACATCTGTAGAACGTGAAGAACCAGTGGCATTTACATCTGCAGAACGTGAAGAACCAGTGGCATCTACATCTGCAGAACGTGAAGAACCAGTGGCATCTACATCTACAGAATGTGAAGAACCAGTGGCATCTAATCCGAACGGTGAGAACCAGTGGCATCTACAGCTCTCTCCTCCTGCCCTTTTGTCTCTCCCCCTTTCTGCCCCCCCGTCTCTCTCCCTCCCTGCCCCCCTCTCCCTCCCTGCCCCCCTCTCTCTCCCCCTCTCTGCCCCCCTCTCTGCCCCCCCGTCTCTCCCCCTCTCTGCCCCCCCGTCTCTCTCCCTCCCTGCCCCCCTCTCCCTCTCTGCCCCCCCATCTCTCCCCTCTCTGCCCCCCATCTCTCCCCTCTCTGCCCCCCCGTCTCTCTCCCTCCCTGTCCCCCTCTCTCTCCCCCTCTCTGCCCCCCCGTCTCTCTCCCTCCCTGCCCCCTCTCCCTCTCTGCCCCCCCATCTCTCCCCCTCTCTGTCCCCCCATCTCTCTCTCTCTCTGCCCCCCCATCTCCCTCCCTCCCTGGGCCCCCGTCTCTCTCCCTCCCTGCCTCCCCGTCTCTCTCCCTCCTTCCCAACTGAATCGCCCTAACCTCTCGCTTATAAATCGACGAAGGTTCGGCGCCCTCTGATGTCTCTCTCTCTCTTCCTGTCGTCCCCTTGCCTCCACTTCTCTTTGCCGATCTCTCGCGACGTCTCTGCCCCTCCCCTCTTCTCGCCCCGTCTCTCTCGCTCCTTCTGAACCGGACCCCCCTAACCTCTGCCTCAAGAACCGTTGAATGAAATTCCTCTGATGGTTGTCTCTCTCTCTCTCTTGCTGTACTCCCCTCGCCGCCTCGTCTCTGCGTCTCTCGCTCGCCGCGTCTCTGGCCCTCGACTCTTGCTGCGCCGTCTCTCTCTCCCCTCTTCCCCTCCCGCTCCCCGACTCCGCCCCGGTTCCGTGCCCCTCAGGCCGAGCTCCTGCCCCTCGCTGACCTTCACCTGCCCCCCCCCCCCTTCGCTGCCCTCCCTCACGAGACCTCCCACGCACAATTCCTTGGTCCCATCCCTCTCTCGCCTCGCTCCCGCACTTCTTCATGGAAGCTCTTCGTGGGACGCGTCTCCTCCGGGCGCCGTTCGGCCTCCTGCAAGCACCTCCTGCACGCACCTTGTGCACCGCCACTGCCAAAGACAAAGATCCCCCGTATAGCCTCTAACAGACTGTCGGGGGCAAGTGCTGTTAGCGAGTAGCAGCACTTATCAAGGCCGGCACTGTGGCACACGGGGGGGTGGGTCCCACGATGCTTGTGCACACACCACACACACAGTCACACAAACACAGTCACACAACACACACAGTCACACACACACCACACACACACACCACACACACACCCCACACACAGTCACACACCACACACAGTCACACACCACACACAGTCACACACCACACACAGTCACACACCACACAGTCACACACAGTCACACACACACAGTCCACACAGTCACACACCACACACAGTCACACACACACACCCCACACACAGTCACACACAGTCAGACACCACACAAACCCACCTTGGAATGACTTGTGCACGTGTACTGTAGCTGCTGCTGATGCTGCTACTGCAGCTGCTGCTGATGCTGCTGATGCTGCTATGCTGCTGCTACTGCTACTGCTGCTGCTGGAGAGACGGTCGCTGCACCTTCGAAAGAGGCTGCTGCAACTTGCTGAATCCGCTCCCTGTTGAGCTGCACTACTGCAAGTTCAAGTTCATGTATTAGGTGTAGCCCTGTGAGCCATTCGGCTCTTGAATCGGGTACAACCGCAACAAACCAAAAACATGAACAAAAAACATCTTAAAGTGACTATGTGTGACTGAGTGCAAACAGAAAATTCAAGAAAAGACAGCAAAATATTGCAGACAAAAAATCACAGTTACACCAACTCTGTGTGCAAACATCCCAGCAGACAACAAATCGATTAACGAATGAAATCGGCTAACCCTATATATAGTATTGGTTCTTTCTGTTATAAAGTCACGTAAATAGAAAAAAATTATAATAAAATATTGAAAAAATGGCGGGTTTTGCTTTTATTATTTTCCATTTTTTTTCTTATTTTTTATTTTCAATCGACGCGATTTTACCAAAAGAACCAAGAATATGAATTCCTGCAGTCAGGAAAGTTTTAAGTCAAAATTGATCCGCTAACCCGTCAAGGCCAAGTGAACCTGTTAATCAATTGCTGCTATAACCGTACCGGCTTCAAGTAGCAGCAGCAGCAGAGAGACACTGTGGCACCACTGCAGCTCCCACGTGACAGCGTCTGGCCACGCCCAGCGCGGGTCACGTGTCAGGAAGGGGCGGGGCTTAAGCACCACGTGGGCAGAGCCCCCAGGTGTCATTGGCTGTCTGCGTGGTGTCGTCTATGGGTCTCTGTGCGTGAGTCAAGTTCATGTATTAGGTAGAGCCCTGTGAGCCATTCGGTTCTTGAATCGGGTGCAAACTGAAAAAACAAAAAAAACATCTTAAAGTGACTATGTGCAAACTGAAAACACAAACAAAAAACTAAAACATGAACAAAAAACATCTTAAAGTGACTATGTGCAAAATGAAAAAACAAACAAAAAACAAAAACATGAACAAAAAACATCTTAAAGTGACTACGTGCAAACTGAAAAAACAAAAACATGAACAAAAAACATCTTTAAGTGACTATGTGACTGAGTGAAAACAGAAAATTCAAGAAAAGACAGCAAAATATTGCAGAAAAAAATCACCGTTACACACCAACGCTGTGTGCAAAAATCCCAGTGGGATGCAAGTCAAACAACCAACAACAACAACCACAAGACAACTTAGATAGTCGATGGTCTCTATCAGTAATTCTACATTTGAAGCTTTCGTGACTGCCAGGAGTAGGTTTTTTCGGTAAAGTCACGTAGGTAAAAATACAAATAATAAAAAATAATAAAAAAAATCACGACGTTTCGCAGGCAACACAAACTTCCTTCATCAGGTGTAAAAAAGCACAAAAAAAAACCTGTACGTCGTGATTTATTATTTTATTTCTATTAATATTTACATTATTTTTATTATTTATCTCTTCTGTAGTCTATGGGTCTCTGTGACCCCCCCCCGTGAGGATCGTGAATCGAGGTCAGAATCGACCGACGGCTTGCAATCTAAGTCGATTCTAACGTAATCGCATGGAGGAATCGATCCACGGATCGATCCGACGACATCACCGTTAACCAAATCGCAATGGAGGTAGAAGCCAACAGCTTCCATCGAGTCGCGAAGTCGTCACCTCCTCTACCTCCTCTTCTACCTCCCCCTCTACCTCCTCCTCTACCTCCTCCACCTCCTCAATTGCCTCGCGACATCAACGACCCTCCCACAGCAGCGCAGCGGAATCAGCAACAACGACGTCAATCCCGCCACTGAGGCCTACACCGCCATGCAGCCTGCGGCCTCTGCCCAAGCCGCGTCGCATTCTGCGGGGGAGATTCAGGCGAGGGGTCGGTGGCTGCGGCGAGGAGGAGGAGGAGGAGGATGAAGCGATGCAGTTGCTGACCATCGTAACCGGCGATCTCATCTCCGGCTACGTGGCTCACCTGACGCAGCAGACGGAGCAGCAGCAGCAGCCTCTGCTGCAGCAGGGGCTGCAGCAGCAGCTGCAGCAGCAGCTTCAGCAGTTGCAGGAGCAGCTCCCGGCGGTGCAGCAACATCTCCTGCTGTCGCAGCAGCAGCAGCAGTGGATGGAGAAGCTCTGGCAGCAGCAATTCCAGCACATGCAGCAGGTGCAGGAGCAGCTCCAGCAGGTGCAGCGGCAACAGGAGCTTGTGCAGCAGCTGCAGCAGCAGGAGCAGCTCCTGGATGTGCAGCAGCAGCAGCAGCTGCTGCAGGAGCTGCAGAAGAAGTATCAGCTCCAGGAGGTGCAGCTGATGCGTCGGTTCAAGCAGCTGCACCAAATGCAGCAGGAGCATTTCCAGCAGTTGCAGCAGTTCAAGGAGTGGCAGGAGCTGCAGCGGCAGGCGCGGCAAATCCAGCGGCAGCTCCGGGAGGTGCGCTCGCTGCTCCAGACCTCCCGGCGGCTGGTGCGGATGCGTGTGGAGCTTCTGCAGGAGGCGCTCGACACCCGAGGAGACGCGTTGCTGGCAGAGTTCGAAGCCTCCATCCCAGACTTTGTGAGGCGCGCGGAGGAGCTGGCGAAGCAAGTGGACCCGCGCCGGCTGGTCGTGACCCTGGCCTGGCAGGTTCTCACCGCGGGGCCCATGAGCTGGGGCTGCGTGCTGTCCATGGTGGTGTTTTGCGCGCTGCTCGTCAAGAACCTGAGGGCCTCCGGTCGTCTGGGCGACTCGGAGGAGACTTGGCCCTTGACGGACGCGGTGGCCGCTGTGCTGTTGACCACATGCAAGACCTGGCTCATGGAACAGGGAGGCTGGGTGAGGGGTTACACACCGCCACCATCAACACCACAATTTCGCTGGAACAGCGTGTTGGTAATTACAAGCCCATGGTCTGCACAAAATCTAGCAGCCTCCTACCGGTTGTTATTGAGTTGATCTGACCCATGTCCTCCAATCGCCACCAGTGTCTCACCACCCAGTGTCTCACTAGCAGTGTCTCACCACCCAGTGTCTCACTACCCAGTGTCTCACTAGCAGTGTCTCACTACCCATTGTCTCACCACCCAGTGTCTCACTACCCAGTGTCTGACCACCCAGTGTCTCACTACCCATTGTCTCACTACCCAGTGTCTCTGTACCAGTGACTCACTACCCGGTGTCTCACTACCCAGTGTCTCACTACCCAGTGTCTCTGTACCAGTGACTCACCACCAGTGTCTCATTACCCGGTGTCTCACTACCCAGTGTCTCACTACCCAGTGTGTCACTACCCGGTGTCTCAGTGTCTCACTACCCAGTGTCTCTGTACCAGTGTCTCACTACCCAGTGTCTCTCTGCCCAGTGTCTCTGTACCAGTGACTCACCACCAGTGTCTCACTACCCGGTGTCTCACTACCCAGTGTCTCACTAGCAGTGTCTCACTACCCAGTGTCTCACTACCCGGTGTCTCAGTGTCTCACTACCCAGTGTCTCTGTACCAGTGTCTCACTACCCAGTGTCTCTCTACCCAGTGTCTCTCTACCCAGTGTCTCTGTACCAGTGACTCACCACCAGTGTCTCACTACCCGGTGTCTCACTACCCAGTGTCTCACTAGCAGTGTCTCACTACCCAGTGTCTCTGTACCAGTGACTCACCACCAGTGTCTCACTACCCAGTGTCTCACTACCCAGTGTCTCTGTACCAGTGACTCACCACCAGTGTCTCACTACCCGGTGTCGCTCTACCCAGTGTCTCACTACCCAGTGTCTCTGTACCAGTGTCTCACTACCCAGTGTCTCACTACCCAGTGTCTCACTACCCAGTGTCTCTGTATCAGTGACTCACCACCCAGTGTCTCTCTACCCAGTGACTCACCACCAGTATCAGATCAGAGAACAACGCCAAAAGGCGACCAGCACAAGGACAATGCCACGCATATCAGCAGAGCATTTACACCTCGGTGATGATGATGGTGGGGCTCTCTTTCCGTTCTGTTTCTCTGCTGCCACACAGGAGGGCTTCCTGCGAGCGTTCGGGCCGGGGACGCCCACCTAGGAGAGGAGCCGCAGACGCCGAGCTCCGACGGGCAGCGACAGTGAAGACGAGGAGAGAGAGACAGAGAGAGACAGAGAGCGAGACAGAGAGAGACTTTGACTTTTGAAAACTTTATTTCCCCAGCGCAAATTGCGCTGGAATATTGCTGTGCCTTGTAAGCCACTCGGAAGCAACCATTTCTGCAACCAGTGACAAATTAAATGCGTTCAGTCTCAGTGACAATCACCACAAAGCGAACAGCGGCGTCAGTCCCGCACGACTGGACAAGAAACGGGGGGGGGGGGGGGGGGGGGGGGGGTCAAAACGTGTAGATCAGTGCATTCTGCACAACTGTACACAGAGCGTCTTTGGCGCACCCCCATTTCTTCAAAAAGTCACTCTCCCCCTCGGCATGACCGTAATAGGCGAACTCTAACTCGAGCCGCGCCTTTATGAGGGCCTGCACCATCGCCAGCACTCCACAGCTACCGCTGCCGCCTTCCAGCCTCCGCTTCCGGGTCGTATAGATCGCCAGTTTGGCCTGGGCGCACACAAAGTTCGCGACGTGCCGCTTGTCGCCCCCCGTCCCGGTCACTCCGTACACAAAGCCGCTCTCGCAAAACGGGGTGCCCAGTCTCCCGAACACCCCCGCCAGGAAACTGAACAGCGGGGCGAGCCTCTTGCATTTGAGGAACTGGTGGGCCAGGTCCTCCCTCAGTCCGCAAAATGCGCACGTGTCCGGAGCTCCCGGCACGGCCCGGCTGACCCACACCGCCGACGGCACAGTCCAGTGCGCTACTCTCCATTGGAGGTCGCCACATCTTTTGGCAGTGGGGGGCCGGTACATATCACGCCACTGGGGGCCAGCGTCCGTCAGGGCAGAGAAATATCCCCTCCACTTCGTGTCTGGCAGCTCCTCCAAGTCCCGGAAGTGCAGCGCCTTTACGCAGGCGGTGTAGAGCTTTTTCTTGTGGACTTCCGCCAGCGAGACACTCCTGCTGTTCTCCATCTTTAATAATTTTCCTCCTCGCGATCAGAGGGGACGGCACAGGAGAAGGTCAGCTGGGGGAAGGAGGGTCCCTCCCTGTCGCCCGACTCTCCCAGCCCCACTCCGAGTCTCTTCATCGCCCGCAGGACTTCCCGCAACAGTTTGGTCCCGGCGAGCATGGAGCGCAGCCCGGCCGCTTCTGAGAGTTCCAGAGCCGTTCTCCACCTTCGCCGGCTAGGGTCCACCAGGTCGCTGACCCTGCTCACCCCTCCGGCAACAAACCGCGCGGCCAGGGTGCGTTCCCCCTTCAGGCCCTGGAAGAGGTCGTTAGCGAGTAGCGGCTCCCGCAGAAAAAGGCTCGCATCATAGTCCGCGGGCGCCCTCTCCCATTCAAGACTACGCCAAGCATCTAGCAGGCTGCGATAATACCTCGGCAGTGGCGACTGGTCTACCAGCCCCAGGTCCGTCAGGAAGAGCTCGCGGCCGTACCCAAGCCTTCCGGCCTGTCTCAGCAAGCCGAGGGCCAGGGCCTTCCAGGGCTGCTCCTCCGGCTCATACAGCAGGCGCCTTATGTCCAGGACCCTGAACGCCATCACCCTGCTGGCGACGCTCACTAGGCCCTGGCCTCCCTCCTCCACTGGCAAACAGAGGACCCCCGGCCTCTGCCAGTGCCTTCCGTGCCAGACGAAGGCGGTGAAAGCCCTCTGTACTTTCGTCAACAGCCAGTCTGGGGGGTGGAGGACTCTGGCCTTATGCCACAGCATGGCCGCCGCCAGGTTATTAACGACGAGGACCCGTCCCCTGTACGACATTTGCGGAGCGAAACGGGCCCACGCCTGCAACCTCCCTCCAATCTTCTCCGCCACATCCTCCCAATTCCTGGCCACAGTGGCCGGGTTACCCAGGTACACCCCCAGGTAATTGGTGCCCTCCGTGCCCCACTCCACCCCCCCTGGGAGCGTCACGGCGCGCATCGTCCCCCGCGGCCCCAGACACAGCGCCTCGCACTTTGGCCAGTTCACCTTTGCGGAGGAGGCGCTCTCGTAGAGGCCGACCGCCCTGTGCACCGCCGCCACGTCTCTCGCGTCGTTGACCACCGCGCACACGTCGTCCGCGTACGCCGAGACCTTTACCGCAGCATTTTCCGTCCCAGGGATAAGGAAGCCCGACAGGGTCCGGTTCAGCGTTAATAATAGCGGCTCGATGCAGAGCGCATAGAGCAGCCCCGAGAGTGGGCATCCCTGCCTAACACCCCTCGTAACGACCAGGGGGGCACGGAGCCGATTATTCAGCTTGAGGAGGCTGGACACATTTGTGTAGAGGAGCCTCACGTACGCAATAAATCCCTGGCCAAACCCAAAAGACCTTAGCACCGCATACATGTAGTCGTGGCTGACTCGGTCAAAAGCCTTCTCTTGATAGAGAAAAAGGAGGCCGGTGTCCAGTCCATGGGTGTCTGCCAGGTCGATCACGTCTCTGACCACCCCGATGTTATCATGGATAGACCGCCCCGGGATACAGCATGTCTGTTCCGGCTGGATGATCCTCCCCGCCGCGCCCTTCAACCGGTTAACCAACGCCTTTGCGACGATCTTATAGTCCGTGCATAACACGGACACCGGCCGCCAGTTCGCTGCGAGGCGCAAGTCCCCCTTCTTGGGCAACAGGGTAACCACTGCTCTCCTGCAACTCTGCGGCAACTCCCCTTTTGCTAGACTCGCATTCAGCACCTCGACCAGGGAAGGGCCGAGCTCACCCCAAAAAGCTTTGAAGAACTCGGCTGGGAGGCCATCGATCCCAGGCACCTTCCCAGTAGCTAGGCCACTCACCGCAGCCTCCAGTTCCTGGAGGGTGATCAGCCCTTCCAGCTGTTCCATCTCGGGAGGGGTCAGTCTAGGCACACCCTCTAACAATTCCCCAAGAGCATCCCCCTGGATGCTTTCTGCAGTAAACAGATCCTGGTAAAAAGCCCTAACGACCCTAGCGATGCCCTCGTCGCTCGTGTGGACTTCACCACTCGGTGCCTGCAGGCTGGAAATAAGGTTTTTGGTGACTGGCTGCCTCTGTTGCCTGAAAAATGATTTGGTAGGCACATCCATCTTTAGCAGATGTTGCATTCTCTGATTCGCAAAGGCCTTATAGGCTTCCCGGTCTGACACAGACCTCACCAGCCGTTGCTGCTCCAAGAGCGTGCGGTAATCCGCATTAGTTTGGGGTGAGCCCAGCTCTGCTTCCAGCGCCAGCAACTCATCCCGTAACCGCTCTTCCCATTCCCGCCTAGCTGCTGCGTGCTGGCTCATAAACCGCTGGCATAGTGACCCTATCTGTACCTTCCCATTATCCCACCATTGCTGGAGCGTGTCAAAGTTGCCCTTTTGTGTTAGCCACCCCTTCCAGAAGGCCCTGAAAGCTCTCTGGAAGTCCGCATTCTCTAAGAGTTGCAGGTTAAAACGCCAGTAGGGTCTGCGGTGCCCAAGAAGGGGGAGACGCAAGCGCACCGACACCAGGTGGTGGTCGGAAAAACCGGACGGGACCACCCTGCTTTCGCCGAGCAGGTTAGCACCGTCGGCATTCACGTAGAGTCAGTCCAGCCGTGCGAGGCTAATCCGCCCTTGTGCACCACACCGGCACCACGTATATTGCCGCTGGGCCGGATGTTGCAGGTGCCACGTGTCGAGTAGGTTTAGCCTCCGTACTATGTCAGCCAATGCCTGCGCAGTCTCCGGGTGAGGCTCGGCGCCATTACGGTCGAGAGTCGGGTCGAGGGTGCAATTAAAATCACCCCCGACGATCGTGAGCACCTCGTCCGAGTCGGCTTCGTCCAGGGTGTCCCTCAGTGCGCCCGAGAAAAAGAGCCCCCTCTCGCGGCTCGCGCTCGGTGCGTACACGTTGACTACCCGCAGCCTGACGTCGCCGAGCACAAACTCGGCCGTAATCAGGTGTCCCTTCACGATCTCCCTAAAGGTCACATGGTCAGGAGTGAATTTTTTGCCGCACACAATCGCGACCCCCCCCGGTTGGCCTCCCCGTGGCTAAAGAAGAACCGGCCGCCCATGAGGTGTTGTCGTTGAGCCTGCAGCGTGGCATCGAGGTGTGTCTCCTGTAGGAGCGCCACTTCGACGTTTTGGTCGACAAGAAAACGACACATGCGTCTCCATTTCTCATCGCTTCGAGCACTATTGCAATTCAGACTCGCCACGCGGACGCCTGACGCCATTGCAATAGGGGGGGGGGGGTGGGTGCCACCGGTGGTCACTGCGGAAGGGGGGTGCACCCCTTCCTCAGTTTTTGTACAAACTTCTGCAACCGGTAGCATTTCTGCTGGCTGAAGCCGCATTTATTGGGGTCCCGTTGTATATTTTGTGCGGTGTTCAGGAAGCCCATCACATCGGGGAAGCTCGCTTGGACGCTGACTCGACGCTTCCTGAAGGACGATTGGAGGAAGCTTTGGACGGTTTCGGGTACGTACTCCTGCTCCCCTCCTACTCCCGAAAAAAACATTTCACTGGCTCCTTCGTCGTCGACGTCGGACCCCGACTGCTCTTCGTCGTCAGAGTCCCCGTGTGTGTCGGCGCGTACTCCGGCCGTCACTTCCTCCGACGACCCGGGCGGAACCGGGGTCTCGCCAGGCTCGGGGTGCTCTCCTTCTGTGGCCTCCGCGGCCCCCTCCCCGTCGCACGTCGAGGCGGGTAGAACGTCGTCGTCCCCCTCGGGTGTGACCGCCATCTCTTCCATTGCGCTGCAAGGAGCCGGGGTCTCACCCTGCTCGGGGCGTGCCTCGTCCGCGGGATCCGTGGTCGTCGCCCCGCCGAGCGATGGGGCGGTCCCCTCGGGTGGCGCTGCGCCCTCAGGCGCGACAGTGGCCCGCAGTCGCTCCTCTGCTCGTGCCGGTGCGGCCGCGGCTGGGTCCGGTGGTCGTCCCTCTGCCTCGGTCGCATCCGGCGGGTGGTTTTGGCCGCCGGCGGCGGCGGCGGCTGTGCTCACCGTGTTCTCCGCCGTGCCCTCACTGCCGCTCCCTGCCGCCCCTTCTGGGCAGCCGTCCGGCTCGGTGGTGCCGCCAGCGGTGCCCGCCCGCTTTGGAAAGGTGCCGTCGCACCCCCCCTCTGCTCGGCTGGCTTTGGCTTTTCGCTTTCATGACCTAACTAGCACGAAGCCATCTTTGTCGCCTTCAGGCGCCGGCTCTGCGCGGCCAGGCGCAGGGTCAGCGCGTTCCTGCTGCTGTTGCTGTTGCTGCTGTGGTTGTGGTTGTTGCTGCTGCTGCTGTTGCTGCTGCTGTTGTTGTTGCTGCTGCCGTTGTTGTGGTTGTTGCTGCTGCTGCTGCTGTTGTTGCTGCTGCTGCTGCCGCTGCTCAGCGTGCGCCGGCACGGGTGGAGCAACGTTCTCCTTGCCCTTGGTCGGGCAGCTCCTCCGGGTGTGGCCGACGCCGCCGCAGCCGAAGCAACGCTGTACAGCCGTGGAGGCGTATATGGTGTAAACGTGTCCCTCGATGGTATACTTCAGGGTCACGTTGAGTTCTGTATTGCCGTCCTTCAATATCATAAATGTCTGTCGCCGCAGCGACATTACATGTGCCATCCTCGTGTCCCTCGTCCGCAATGGCAACATGATGACGCGGGACACTACGGTGCCTAAGCGGAGGAGGTCCCGCTGCAGGTCCGCACATTTCAGGAATGGCGGCGCGCCGGAGAGGAGCACCTTCACGGCAGGCGAGGAGAGGGGGGTGCACTGTAAAAACAGCTCCCCCCCCACGTCCAGCTCCGTCTCTGCAAGGCGCGCCACCATGGCCTCCTCCGCCGTATAAAGGACGACCCCGTGATTTTCCCGTTCGCTAACGAGGATGCCCGCCATGCCAATGACCTCAGCCGCCGCCGCGACGACGGCCTCAACGGTGATCTCGGGCGGGGGGAACACCATCACGCCGTTCCTTCGCGAGAGGGTTTAAAGCTTGGGGTACTGTGCCATGATGCTTGGCGACAGCACCCTAGCGTGCAAAACGCGGCTGCACTACCCCAAATAAATTGGAGGGGAAAATAAATAAATAAATGCACAAAAAATCATAAAGACCCACCTAAACCCACAAGACCCGTGAAACCAAGGAGGAACTCACTAGAAAGAAAGAGTGAGAAAAAAGAACAAAGGAAACCCACACGAGAGAAAGAGAGAGTGCTGCGAGTGAGTGAGTGAGACCAGGGAGAGAGACACAGAGAGAGAGCACACAGACACGGGGGGGGGGGGGGGGCGCAGAGAGAGAGACACGGAGGGGGGAGAGAGACACAGAGAGATGGACACGGGGGAGGGACACACAGATAGAGACACGGAGAGGGAGAGAGACACAGAGAGAGACACAGAGATAGACACGGGGGGGGGGGGTACACAGAGAGAGATACACGGAGGGGGGGAGAGACACAGAGAGAGAGACACACAGAGACAAACACCGAGAGGGACTCAGAAGGAGAGAGACAGAGAGAGAGACACAGAAAAACAGAGAGACACAGAAAGAGAGACACACCGAGAGAGAGGGGGGTGAGAGAGGCAGCCACAGCAGGCCCAAGGCTGCTCGTGGTGCCGTAGGGATGGAAGAAAAACACACAAAACAAATAAAACCAGCACCACGTGAAAGAAACGGAGAACTCACAGTGAAGGAAGAGAAGGATGTTGAACACGACGACTCAATAAACGAAAAAAAAAGCGGGGTAAAGCGTCTATAAACGCGTGGGCACTCTCTCAGCCTAGGCTCAGGCTATCACGTGAGCCCAGGCCTCCATCCACACCAACGTTGGAGCGGGAGCAACAGGTTCGTGCGGCCGCACCCAAACAGGTGGAGAGAGAGAGAGAGAGACACGGAGAGAACGCTTCACGAATTTGGGTGTCATCCTTGCGCAGGGGCCATGCTAATCTTCTCTGTATCGTTCCAATTTTAGTATATGTACGGCCGGATCAGAGAGAGAGAGAGAGACACGGAGAGAGAGACACGGAGAGAGAGACACGGAGAGAGAGAGACACGGAGAGAGAGACACTGAGAGAGAGACACGGAGAGAGAGACACGGAGAGAGAGACACGGAGAGAGAGACACGGAGAGAGAGAGACACGGAGAGAGAGAGACTGAGAGAGAGACACGGAGAGAGAGAGAGACACGGAGAGAGAGAAACACGGAGAGAGAGACACGGAGAGAGAGACACGGAGAGAGATACACGAAGAGTGAGAGATAGACAGCCATTGATTGAGTTTCACGGTTTTTTCCAAAAACATTTATTGGAAGAAGGCACCTAGGCACAGGTAAAACAGATAAAAATGTCACAGGTAAAACTGGTAAAGGAAGAAAAAATGGCACGAGTGATCAATTCTGGAGAGAAAGAAGGCACAATGAAACAGGTTCGGGGTTTGGGATGAATCAACTCTTTCATTCATATCTGTATACAACCGTCAGTACAGTACTTATAACTGTTAGCACACCACTTTTAACTGTTAGTAGAGTCCTGTTTCATCGTGAAATGTTTGTGTCCCGGTGTCCACGTGTGCCATTTGTTCCCGTGCCATGTTTACCAAATGTCGGCTACTTACACCCCTCGCCTCGGTGTCTCCGCACACGAGCATCGAAGCCGACAACTCTCGTCCAGCACGAGAGACCCTGGGCTCGACGCGAGCGCTGTTGCCAAATCGCTTCGAAGTCTCGTGCTCGGCCCAGACCACAACTGCGCCGTGTTCACGTTCCATTCCTTCTCCATGCCCACGCAGCGGAGGCCCCTCTGGCTATTGCCAGTTGCCCGCGGGTGGGCGAGGCGCAGCGCGTGCAAGATGTCACGCCTCTGTCCCGCTCATGTTCCAGTGTCTGTTCGGGAAATCGAACTCGGCTCTCCGGGTCCAGAACGCAAATGCGCTGAAACCGCGGCGCCACCGCTCCACCGGGCGAGCGTCAATGACGCCTGAACACTTGAAACAGGTTTCTGTGTAGAGCGGTCTCCATCGTGGAGAGGAGCGGTGGTACGGGTGCGGGTATCCATTTGCGACCCTGGTGCGGCCGGGTACGGGTACGGGTAAGGAATCAAAACCCGTTTGCGACCTCTGTCTCTCGTACGTCAACAGCCCGGACAGGTGAGAGCCTCAACAGGTGCACATCGAGCTGCCGATTGAAGGTGGATTGTGCTTGGCTATCAGAATTGTAATATTTATAAACACTGGCGGGATTCTACGAGCTGTCAAGCTCTCTCTTGGTAGCTCTCTGGGGCACGTCAGAAAGTTACAACAACAAAATCAAAACACGATTGGGCTCGCCGCTAAAACGAATCCATCATCAGGTGTGGTTTTCACCACACCTGGTGATGATTATTATTTTGATGATCGAACTTTCCCGGAGGAGCTGTAACAGTTAAAAACGATACGGACCAATGGCTCAACGTCGATTGTGAAGGCTCATGAAACACACGCGGGATCACGTGCGTGAGATATCGATGGCTTTGTGAACCCCCCCCCCACACAGCAGTCAGCGCACTGTGACCAGGGATCTGACCCGAGTCAGATCCCTGGTCACGGACAGCGTCAGTGGCGAGTGGTGTCCGAACAGGACCTGGGAATTCACCGTTTACCAACACGAACCGACCGGCACCTCCACCAGCCACCACCGCCGATATCCATCGGCTCCGGTCCCCGCGGCACCGGCGCCGATGCCGCGGATCTCGGACGGATGTGGCACCAATCGCCGGCGGCAATCGAACACCGACGAGCCGCCCGCAACCTCCTCCCGTTCCGTTAGTTGGC
This sequence comes from Lethenteron reissneri, assembly GCF_015708825.2. NCBI lineage: Eukaryota > Metazoa > Chordata > Hyperoartia > Petromyzontiformes > Petromyzontidae > Lethenteron > Lethenteron reissneri. The sequence goes on along the minus strand of NW_026891313.1, from coordinate 33,868 downwards.
GTCCACCGCCCGACACGTCCGGCTCGGAGCTGGCGCCTTCCCCGCCGGCGCCCCGGCAAGCGGAAGCGCTGCCGCACGAGCTCCACGCCCTCGCGCAGCCGGTGCCCCTTGGGCGACGACGACCGAGCTGCGTTCCTCGGGTGCCGTCGGTGGTCGGAGGAGGCGCTGTCGCCGTCGTCGCCGTGGCCGCCCCGCAGGTCCGCCGACTTGTGCAGGGAGCCGGCCCAGCTGCCGTGGCCGAGCTTGCAGATGCGCGCCTTCCGCTGCTGGTACCGGGGCCCGCCCAGCTCGCCCGGCCGCCAGCCCAGGGCGCCGGCCGTTGGCTCGGCCGCCGCGCTCCACCGGCCGGCGCCGCGCTGCGGGCGCAGGTCCGTGGAGATGGAGGTCAGGGCGCGGCGCTGGAACTCGTGCTCCCCGTTGGTGGACTGCTGCTGCTGCTGCTGCAGGTTTGGCGATTTCCCGCGACGATCGCCGGCGCCAGGATGGACGTGGGGGCCAGACGCTCTCCACCGCCGCTCGGCATCGTCACCGCCGTCATGGCCGTCGTCGTCATCGTCGTCGTGGTGGCGGCGCGAGGTGTCATAGTGAGCGATGGACGCGGGCCGCACCAGCGCGGGCAGCGCACCGCCGCCGCCGCCCACCGCCGAGCCCACCGCGCCGCCCGCCCCGCCGCCGACACCGTACGCCGTGGCCGCCGGGACGGGCACTGCTGGTTCATACCGCACGCTCAGGTTGGCGCGGGCAGCCTCCGCCTTCCTCTCGCGCCTCTGCAGCAGCGCGATGTAGGCGGTCGCCTTGTCGGCGCCGAGTGGCGCCGCTACGGTCGCGGTCACCTCGTCGTCCGCGCCGGCGTCGTCGTGGCGACGGTGGCGGCGGGCGCCATCGCTCATCGGAGGAGGTTTTCCGTCGGGCGACGCGGCGGCGTCGCGGTCGTCGCCGGCGCCTCGCCGGTGCAGGAATGCGGAGCTCTGCATGGCGACGGCGTGCAGCGGGCTCGGGTAGCGGTACACCTCGGAGCTGTCCCGCGAGCGCAGGTCGCAGTGGAAATGCGGGTCGGGGTCACGACCCGGGGCGGAGGTCACGGGGTCGGCGAGCCCGACCGGGGACGTCCGCGCGTCTGAGCCGCCGCCGAGGTCGTCTGCGGAACGAGAGGAAGGAAGATGAGATGCGGAACGCGGATGAGGTGGAGCCGCGCCGGTTGTCTGTGCGGTGGTGGTGGCGGCGAGATGATCACGAGCCACTTCTGAGACCACTTCAAGTGGTCTCCGGTCCGAAGGATCGAAGAACTCACACGACAACTGAGGCCTACGTGGCCCGGCTTTCGGTGGTCGAGAGCCCCAGGGCTTGAGAAGGCGACGGTGATTACGTCAATAAACAAATAAACATTCAGCGTCTTCAGTGATGGTGGACTGGGACTAACATCGGCCCGGCCATTCGTAAACACACCGGGCCAAATTCGGGATACGGGCAGTTATTTAAGTTTATGATAATATTTTTTTTACCCTTTTATCTGGCAACAAAACTGACACCTTTTTCACAAGGAGTCATGTTGCATAGACAACAATACCTGCAGTCGTAATGCAAACAAAAACATAACTCTGATAATGTATGCACTGTACCTTTTATCTGACAAGTTTTGTTGCCACATAAAAGGGTAAAAAAACAATTATCATATTTTTCTACTGGCAAATGAGGTCCCAATGGCATTTAAGTTGAGTTCAATAGTTGTGTGACAAACTGTGCGGCACTCGTAGCTCGCCGTTGTGATGTGGCGACGCGCAATCTAGTTGGCCCATCGTGAGCTGGATCCAAAAAACACCAAACTGGGCCAGTGAGGAAAAATCTTTGGGGCTGCCGAACATACGGGAGGCGTCATGGCGACTGAGAGCGCAAAACAGCAACGAAGGGCACACATCTTCTTGGTTCTTTCGGTAAAGTCACGTAGAAGGAAGTAATAAAATAATAAAAATAAAACATAATCAAATAATTCTCACGACGTTTCGGCCACAACGCAAGTATCCGTCCTCAGGTGAAGACCAGGTCTGTCGAGAAGACAGAGTCTGTTTCTTCACCTGAGGACGGCTGCTTGCATTGTGGCCGAAACGTCGTGAGAATTGTTTTATTATGTTTTATTTTTATTATTTTAGTATTTCCCTTCTACGTGACTTTACCGAGAGAACCAAGAAGATGAGTCCCTGCAGTCACGAAAGAAGCTTTAAATCGAAAACCGCAGGGCACACAGACGCTCAGCTCAGCCCACGTCAACGCCCCGCGCTCGGCGCTCACCGGACTTGTCTCTGCTGCTGTGCATGTGCAGCTCGCTCAGAGGCCGCTCCACAGTGCACCGCTTCCCCACTCCACACTGCGGGGAGGCGGGACGCGCACACGCGCACACACGCACACGCGCCACACACACGCGCACACGCGCACACACGCACGCACACGCACGCACACACGTGCACACACACGCGCACACGCACACACGCACGCACACGCACACACACGCACGCGCACGCACGCGCACACTCGCACACGCACACACGCGCACACGCACGCACACGCACACGCACACACACACCCACACACACTCACACGCACACACGCGCACACGCGCACACACGCACACACACACACGCACACGCACGCACACACACGCACACAAACACATGCACACACACGCACACACACGGACGGGCACACGCAGACACGGACGGGCGGGCGGACAGCTGCTGGGTTAATTCCATACCTGGTGGTGGGCAGCTAAACGCGAAGTGAGGTCAAGTTTGAAACTTTTCTGTACCAAGCGCTGTTTGCCGGCAAACACAACCGGATAAAGATCCCCCCCCCCCCCCCCGTGTAGCCTTTATCAGACAGTCGGGTGCAAGTGCTGTTGGCGAGTAGCACCTATGAAGGCCGACACGGCACACGAGGGGTGGCCAGCGCCACGTCCGGCCGGCCACCTTTGTGTCTCCGAGACCGAGGTTAAACACAGCCCCAACAGGTACCCATTTAAGGCTGAGTCGACCTAGGGGAGGCCCAGGACCACCGCTCCGGAGGAGGAATCACGAAGCCTCTCACCCCGCGTGGAGCGTCAGGCCCCGTTGCATTGGAATAGCGTAGCAGCCGCCATTCTTCCATCATTAATTGTAATAAAGATGCAAGTTAATTCATTGCTTTTTCATTTATTTGATTTCGATTTAAACCTTTCGTGACTGCAGGATTCATATTCTTGGTTCTTTCGATAAAGTCACGTAGAAGGGAAATCATCACCTAATGATGATTGCTTGTGTTGCAGTCGAAACGTCGTGAGAATTTTTATTGTTTTATATTTATATTATTTTATTTTTTCCCTTCTACGTGACTTTACCGAAAGAACCATGAATATTATTTGATTTCATTTAACATTTTTATTTGTTTTACCAGGTAAGCCTCTTTGACAGAAACGACCTGGCCACAACTGATAGCTCGACGCAGTCTCGCCTCTCCATCACGTGCAAATGTAGCGGCGAGGCAAATCCGCTAAAGGCGTGCTCCTAAATGTGGAGGGAAAAAAACAGAGGACGCGGAGATAAATCCACGCGACCACATAAACTCCAAATACGCAGCATATATTTACGCAATCTAACCCCCCCCAAAAAAACCTGTATTGTGGATGATATTGGGTCGCGAAAGCCTGCCACGTGTTAAGCCGACTTAAGCCGTGGTTCCGTTTAATGTCGTCGCGGTCCGCACCGCCGATGAACACGGTTGGCCACGTAGGTTGCTAAATTAACGATACAAGCCGCAAATAGTCCCACCGTGGCCACGCGACCCAAGCTACGGACCGCAGAGTGAACCCACAGAGACACACGGTGGCAGGCAGAGTCTCGTATACAGAGATGCACAGAGACTCGTCGAGATAAATACACGCGGAGATGTCTTCAAGAGAAGCCACAGCGTTGAGGTAGCCACGCGACCCAAGCTACGGACCGCAGAGTTAACCCACAGAGACACACGGTGGCAGGCAGAGTCTCGTATACAGAGATGCACAGAGACTCGTCGAGATAAATACACACGGAGATGTCTTCAAGAGAAGCCACAGCGTTGAGGTAGCCACGCGACCCAAGCTACGGACCGCAGAGTTAACCCGCTGCGCTCCTTCAACAGAGGAGGTGGAAACAGCGACACGACACAAACGTTCTCTTCTCTCTCTGCTGAAGCCCTTTCGTCGTGTCCAGCAGCAGACATTGGTTGGCATCGAGCGCAACACGCGCGCACGCTCACGTCAATGCCATATGCGTGCCCCCTCTCTCTCCTCTCACACTCGCCCCTGTAGGAGCCCGGCCTTCCTTCCAAACACGACCTTCCTACACGACCTTCCAAGGGAGAGCGGTGGCGCAGCGGTTGGCGCAACTGCGCTGTACGAATCCACTCACCCGAGTTGGGATTCCTGGCCCGCAGACGTCATCTGAACTGGTAGAGTGCGCTAAGCACTGCGCCACCACTCCCATTGTATCCTCTGCACAAACATGACAACAACTCTACAAGAGACTAAGATCCCCCGTATAGCCTTAACAGACTGTAGGGTGCTGTTAGCGAGCACCTATGAAGGCCGGCACGGTACACGAGGGGGTGGGTGGCCAGCACCACGCCCGGGCGCCTTTGTATCCCCAGTGGCGATGTTCACACACCGCACCAGGTACTCATTTGAGGCTGAGTCGACCTAGGTGAGGCCCAGGACCGGTTCTGACACGACACGCAACACCGCACACACGTCACGACACGCGTGCGCGCACGGCCCTCTCTCATTCTCTCTTCCCGACTCGCTCGCTCCACTCACTCACCGGCTGATCCTCCTCCGGATCATCATCCGCCTTCCCGTCCGACCGTCCTGGGCCCCGGCCATAGCACCGCCGCTGCTGCTGTTGCTGCTTCTGTTGCTGCTGCTGCAGCTGCTGCTGCTGCTGTTGCTGTTGCTGCTGCTGTTGCTGCTGCTGCTGCGGGGGCGGTGGTGGCAGGGCGAGCGCCTGTCGCACCGTCGCCTCGTGCTGCTCCCGCAGGAGCCGCAGTTCCCGCAGAGCCGCGACGCTCAACTCCAGCCGCTCGCGAATTCTCTCCGGCGGAGCGGACACGCAGAGTGCCTTGGGCATGGTGGTGGTGGTGGTGGTGATGGTGGTGGTGGAGGTGGTGGTGGAGGTGGTGGTGATGGTGATAGTGATGGTGGTGATGGTGGTGGTGGAGGTGGTGGTGGTGGTGGAGGTGGTGGTTGTGGTGGTGATGGTGGTGGTAATGGTGGTGATGATGGTGCTGGTGGAGGTGATGGTGGTGATGGTGCTGGTGGTGATGGTGATGCTGCTAATATCGATGAATGTCCGTGTACACACGCGCACTGGAGGAGCAGCAGGAGAGGGGAGGGAAGAGCCACCGACTCCCGACAGAGCCACTGCTGCTGCTGTAGTAGTTGTAGTAGTAGTAGCTGTAGTTGTAGTAGCAGTAATAGTTGTAGTAGCTGTAGTTGTAGTGGTTGTAGTAGTAGTAGTGTACGTGACGCGGTGTCGTGGTGGGGTGAGTGGGTCAGGCTCAGGGGGGTTTGTTGGGAGGTGCTGAGGGCTGGTGGGTGGGGGTCAGCCAGCCGGTCACTGGCGTCCCCCCCCCCCCCCCCCCACCTGGTGAACATCGCTCATTGGGCAGCAGCTGCCCCCTCCGTCTCCTCCCATTGGCAGACGCCTCTCCCCCTCCATCCCTCGCCCTTCCACCTCCCTCCCCCACCTCCCCCTCCCTCCCCCACCTCCCTCCCCCACCTCCCCCTCCCACCTCCCCCTCCCACCTCCCCCTCCCTCCCCCTCCCTCCTCCTCCTCCCTCCCCCTCACCCCCCCCCTACCTCCCCCTCACACCTCCCCCTCCCCTCCCACCTCCCCCTCCCTCCCCTCCCTCTCCCACCTCCCACCTCCCCTCCCTCCCCCTCCCACCTGTGTGTACACACACGTGTGTGTGTGAGTCTATGTATGTGTGTGTGAGTCCATATGTGTGTGTAACTCCATGTATGTGTCTAAAGTCGATGTCTGTCTGTGTGAGTCCATGTATGTGTGTCTAAAGTCGATGTCTGTCTGTGTGAGTCCATGTATGTGTGTCTAAAGTCGATGTCTGTCTGTGTGAGTCCATGTATGTGTGTCTAAAGTCGATGTCTGTCTGTGTGAGTCCATGTATGTGTGTCTAAAGTCGATGTCTGTCTGTGTGAGTCCATGTATGTGTGTCTAAAGTCGATGTCTGTCTGTGTGAGTCCATGTATGTGTGTCTAAAGTTGATGTCTTTGTGCGTGTGGGCCAATGTTTGTGTGTAAGTCCATGTGTGTGTCTGCACATGAAACAGGAGTTGTGTTGAGATGTTAAAACACAAAACAGAAACCTTTCGCAAGGAATCATGTCACTGAATTAGCCACACGAGGTGCTACTACTGTACGTGTTACATACTATTTTGGTCTTTCGCTAAGTCACCTAGATAGGTTAAACATTAATATGTGTACACCTCCCACCGCCCCTGTACCCCCCTACCCCTCCTGCACCCCTCATCCAGCAGTGGGTAGAGTCTACCCTACGTGATATTGACTCTAGACGTGTGCATTGAGAAAGGTATCCAAGGAATGTGCTTAAATAAACAACTTAGAGGCCAATCTTAATTTTAGAACTTAGAGGCCACAATCGATTCTTGGCCAGAGCCTAAGCCACCACCCCTTGCTAATAAGTGACGTGTCGAGTCAACAGCCCACTGAGTCAACACTAAGGACACTGAGCCCTCAACACAGACGCGGGCGGGGTGGGTGGGTTGGAGAGCAGAGACCTCCACTCTCGGTCAAGTCGCGTGCTGACTCGCATCTTGCAGGGCTACTGCTGCTGCTACTGCTGCACCATTGCTGCTGCTGCTGCTGTGGTGCTGTTGCTGGTACCTCTATCAGCCAAGCCTCTCATCATCACCTGCTCCTGTGTGGGTGAGTGGGTGGATGAGTGTGTGGGTGGGTGAGTAGGTGAGTGGATGAGTGGGTGGGTGAGTGGGTGGGTGAGTGAGTGGGTGGATGAGTGTGTGGGTGAGTGTGTGAGCGACTGGGTGAGTGAGTGAGCGACTGGGTGAGGGGGTGGGGTGGGTGGATGAATGGGTGTGTGAGTGGGTAGGTGAGTGTGTGGGTGAGTGTGTGAGCGACTGGGTGGGTTAGTGTGTGAGCGACTGGGTGAGTGAGTGAGCGAGCGACTTGGTGAGTGAGTGGGTGGGTGAGTGGGCGGGTGAGTGGATGAGTGTGTGGGTGAGTGTGTGAGTGGGTGGATGAGTGAATGAGTGGGTGAGTGAGTGACTGGGTGAGTGGGTGAGTGAGTGTGTGAGTGGTTGGGTGAGTGGGTGGGTGAGCGACTGGGTGAGTGAGTGGGTGTGTGAGTGGATGAGTGGGTGGATGAGTGTGTGGGTGAGTATGTGAGCGACTGGGTGAGTGAGTGGGTGGGTGAGTGTGTGAGTGGGTGTTGAGTGTGTGGGTTAGTGTGTGAGCGACTGGGCGAGTGAGTGAGTGAGCGATTGGGTCAGTGAGTGAGTGTGTGAGTGTGTAGGTGGGTGTGTGAGTGAGTGGGTGTGTGAGTGGGTGGGTGAGTGAGTGTGTGAGTGTGTAGGTGGGTGGGTGAGTGGGTAGATGAGTGTGTGGGTGAGTGTGTGGGTGAGTGGGTGGTGAGTGTGTGTGTGAGTGAGCGAGCGACTGTGATGAGTGAGTGAGTGGGTGTGTGAGTTGATGGGTGATTGAGTGGGTGTGTGCGTGGGTGTGTGAGTGGGTGGGTGAGCGACTGGGTGAGTGAGTGGGTGTGTGAGTGAGTGAGTGGGTGAGTGGGTGGGTAATAATATAATAATAGTACAATTTGTAACGCGCGCAAATTTGCAGACGTAGTGGCCGCAACTCAGAGGCGCGGAGCCAAGCTCAGAGTCACTCAAAAGCACGTGGTTGTAGAGGTGAGTTTTTAAGTGTCTCTTGAAGGAGGCGATTGAGGTGATGCTGCGAATGTGCAGAGGGATATCGTTCCAGACTGTTGGGGCTGCCACCGAGAAGCGGCGCGTAGACACGATGACCATCCTGGATCTTGGTATCGAGAGGAGGTTGTGAGTCGCGCTGCGCAGGCATCTGCCGTGTGCTGAGCTGCAAGTTGTCAGTAATGAAGAAAGATACGGCAGGCGGATATGAAGGCGTTGTGGCAGAGGCAGGCGGTCTTGTATGTGACCCTGCTGGCGATGGGGAGCCAGTTGAGAGCGCGGAGACAAGCTAGTGAGTCGAGGCGGGGATGAGTGTGGGCAATGACGACGCGTGCCAGGTTATTTGGTAGTCTTTGAAGCTTCTTTAGGTTGCCAGCAGAGGTCCGGACTAGGACGGAGTTGCAATAGTCAAGGCGAGACCCAACTATGCAACATGCCAAAGTGTTGGCAATTTCAGTAGAGATGAGAGGACGTATGTGTCTAAGAGCCTTCAGGTGAAAGTTACATGAGCTGATGATATGGTTGGTTTGACGGTCGAAGGATAAAGTTGAATCGAGGATGATACCGAGGTACCTGAAGTGGTCGGTGAACTTGTTGATGTGACCGAAGATGTGTATGTGTGTGGGGAGTGCTGCTGAATTGAGACGTTGCTTGTGTAGTGACATAAGAAGGGAGGGGCTGCTGGGGGCTCTGGAATCCCAGGCAAGTCCAGACGCTTAAGCCTCTGGGTGCCAGGCACTGGGTTCCCAGGCGCTTAAGCCTTTTTGGCGCCGCCAACGGGGGGGGGGGGGCTGTGTGTGCTCTGTGGGATGTCTGGTGGCGCACACGGCCCCACCCCTCGTTAGACTAGGCATAAAGGGAGAGCTCCCTGGACGATCAGGGCCCAGTTGTAACTCAAGACCCAAGACCCACGACCAGCCATCTGAAGACCCTGGGATGCTGCGAGAGCCAGCGCTGGGACTCTGGAACTCCCGACTCTACGACCTTGTGAGGGCGAGTTGCAGAGCGTAGCCAGAGTAGAGTATCTAGGCTGTGTAGCTAGGCTGTAACAGAGTATCAGGACTGTTGGAGAGTTGGACTGTTGGAGTGTTGTATTGTAATAAAGAAGTTACCTCTACAAGTGTCTCCGGAACCCGTTACACTTGGTACCTAACATGATGGCCACTGACTTTTTCGGATTAAGGGCTAGGTTGTGTGCAGTGAACCATTGTTGCATGGCGGTGGTACATTCCGAGAGCCTCTCGAATCCAGATGCATTGCTAGAATCGATGGCGGTGAATATAATCGTGTCATCCGCGTATGAGTGATGCTTAACACCGAAGCTTGCAATGAGCCGGCCGATCGGGGAAGTGTAGGCTGTGAAGAGCAGGGAACCTAGTACAGAGCCTTGGGGAACCCCCCATTTTGAGGGTGTGGAGTTTATCCTGTTATGTACGAAACTTGGGAACCCTAGCTACATACAATGTCTGCTGCCAGTTTTATAGGGCTGAACATTGAAAATGTCTAAGTGTACAATTATTGCGATTACCATGTCTCTATAGTCGTGGTTGAAGAGACATTGTAATGTTTTTAAACTATTTTATCTTTTCCTGTAATTTCTTGAAATTCTCTTTTGGCGGGTTAAGTAAAAACATGCCTTACAATGGCTGCCCATAAAAAAATTGTTTTAATGCATTTGTTTTCTGCCTATTTGTTTTAGTGGCCAGGTACTGGGCCGATTCTGCTGCGAGACCCGAGTGTGTGCTTCGCCGGGGAGAGATGTAAAAATGTAGGTGAAGAATGAAATTAAAATTAATAAAAATAAAATAATAAAAATCACGACGTTTCGGAAGCAACACAAGCTTACGTCTTCAGGTGAAACTGTCACAGCCAAATATCTGTATCACTTGAAGACGGAAGCTTGTGTTGCTTCCGAAACGTCGTGATTTTTATTTTATTTTAATTTCATTTTTTACCTACGTGACTTTACCGAAAAAAACTAAGAGTATGATTCCTTGCAGTCGTGAAAGCTTCAAATCTCGAAGATATCAAAATGGACGAGCGGTGCATGCATCATGACGATGAGGAGCTGCAGCAGCAGCAGTCTCCAAACAATTGGAAGGCTCCTTCACTCACCATGCAGAATGCAGCTCAGTATGTGCAGCAGTATCCTCCTGCCTTGGCAGAGGCAGCAACCCAGACTTGTCAGTCTCCACAGGCTCAGCCAGTTGAGCACACCCCACAAGTGCCTAAGGTGTCTTCTGGCAGCAGTCAGCGAGCGAGTGGAGAGGCGGCTTCTGATACGAACTCCCAAGGTGATCACTTTGACTGCCCCTTGTTCACACACGCATGCTGCTGTCTAGCTATTAAGACACATTTGAGGTTTTTGTAAATTATATAATTTCACTAATAGGGGTTTTCCCCTTTTTTCTGGCAACAAAACTGACACCTTTTGCAAGGAATCATACTTACATTAACCACAATACTTGCAGTCAAATGCAAACAATAAACACAACTCTGATAATGTATGCATTGTCTTTGAAACTGATTGGTCCACACCAGAGACATCTTTCTTTAGAGCCTCGTCTCATATGGTGTTCGACCATTTGACTGCAAGTATTGTGGTTAATGTAAGTATGATTCCTTGCAAAAGGTGTCAGTTTTGTTGCCAGAAAAAAGGTGAAAACCCCTATGAGTATATTTTGGTACTGGCAAAGGAGGTCCCATGATGACGCCTTTTGGCGTCATCTGGTCGAACACCATATGAGACTAGGCTCTAAAGAAAGCTGTCTCTGGTGTGGACCAATCAGTTTCAAAGACAATGCATAAATTATCAGAGTTGTGTTTTTTGTTTGCATTTGACTGCAAGTATTGTGGTTAATGTAAACATGATTCCTTGCAAAAGGTGTCAGTTTTGTTGCCAGAAAAAAAAAAGGGGAACAACCCTATTAGTCTATATTTTGCTACTGGCAAAGGAGGTCCCATGATGACATCATTTCAATGTATTATTCTGAAAGAAATTGTCCCTGCGTGTACTCGCCTTACCTGTCCGCTTTTTGCCACTTAACCAAATCCTCAGGCTGCGTGAAAGTGGTGCACGACATGCTGATGACTGAAAGCAACTGTGGCAGCAATTGGCCATCCGACCAAAAAGACATATTTCACCTCCTGGTAGTTACCTGCTTTCGTTTAAATTCCTCGTTTTCCGCACTCATTGACATGTTAATGTTGTCTCTAACCCCTCCCTCTCTCTGCCACCGCCCCCTCTGTCTATTTAAGGCCACTCCACAGAGACGATCTCCCTCTCTGTACCTGTGTCACTCTCTCTATGTATCTTGGTGATATCTGTCTGCTCATATGTCTGTCTATAGTTGTTCTGGTTAGAATTTTTTGTTGCTATTTCATTTATACCTGATGATGATTGCTTGTGTTGCAATGGAAACGTCGTGATTTTTATTTTTATTTTATTTTACTTTTATTAATTTTAATTTTTTACCTACGTGACTTTACCGAAAAAACCATAAGAATATGAAACCTTGCAGTCACGAAAGCTTCAAATCTAGAATTCACAATAAGCATTTGATGTTTTAAAGAATTTGCTCTGCGGTCTGTATGTATGTAGGTGCACGGGAGAGAACATTTTGAAATATTAAAAAAAATCAAGGAAAGCCTGGAGCTGGTCCGAATGCTGCCCAAGGATGTTGTGAATGTGTTGCGCAACCTGCAGCAACAACGGTACGTGAACACGAAATAGACACATCGCTGCTCGTGCGAGACAAGTTCCCGATTGCTGCTGTAATTAAATGGTAGCAACAGAAGGGAAGTAATAAAATGATAAAAAGAAAAATAATAAAATAATTCTCACGACGTTTCGGCCACAACGCAAGCAGCCGTCCTCAGGTGAAAACCAGGTCTGTCGGAAAGACAGCGTCTGAATGAAACAGCAAACGTGCTTGGAGCATGTATATAAGCTGGGTTGGAAGGGGGGGGAAAGGGGGAGCCTTGACAAAATAATTTGCATATCAAGAGGAATTTAGCATATTTCCATATCCCCTCCCTTTGATGCTGCTAATCCTGCATAATGCACGGGCATGAGTAGTACTAATCACATACCTGCATTTGCCATAAATATGCTAAATTCCTCTTGATATGCAAATTATTAGTGAATAATGTTTTCTCCTGGAAGAATCGTTTTAATTTTAAATCATTCACAGAGAATGTTTTGTATTATTGCAACGAAATACATTTGACAACGCTTTATTAAATTTGACATCCTGCACCGAAATTTTAATTTGAAGCTGTTATTTGTTTGCCTGTTGACTGTTCGACTTTCAAACAGCCATTATTCAATTCATGTTCATGCTGATGCAAATCTGTCTTGATTTTCCAGCTGCTACTCCATTATACACTGCACAACTACATAATGTTACATACAAATCTGACATGTTACATACAAATCTGAATTTGAAGGTACTATTGGTTTCACAGTGACACTTGCTCACCTACTTTCAAGCAGTCATTGCCATCCGGTTAGAGCAATGCAGTTGCGAAGTTTGTTCCAATTGACGTGATTGACAAACGGCTTCCTGTTGGATGCACCAAAGTGTTGCTTTTTAAATCCTTTATATTAAGTTCGCTTGCTTGCGCGCTTACGACCGTGCAAATCTTTTGGTCGTTTTTTAACCCACTTCCCGTGATCCAATCGAGCTGACATTTTGCACGCAGACTCGTTGTGCGTGACAATTTATTTTCGTGAAAAAAAATTTCCTACATTTTCCACTTTTTAGGAAAACATTTTTGTCATATTTAATTTAAAATACCAATGTGATAAAAATAAAACTCTTACTCAAGAAAAACAGAAATGAATAATAAAATAAAACCGATGCCGCCACGCATATAAAGGATTTATAGTGAAAAACTTTGTTTTTACGGGTTAATTTTTTTATTTTGGATTCGAAATGTTGGAAAGGCAATGCTTTGCAAGATCACATTTTTGTATTTTATTAATATTTTCCTCTGACATACTATATGGGAGATGCTGAGCATGACAGAGGCATGGACACTGAACTTTCTGTATAATTCCCGACTGGTATGTGTGAGTTGGTAAAGGTGTGAAGCATCAACATACGTGGAGATTTGTGCATGGCTCGCTGTGGGCAATGTATATAGGATGGTCACCCACGCTGAACCCAACCTAGCTTATGAGATCAGATGCATTGCAGTTGATGTTGTGATAAGCATGTGGGGCATTATCAGAGTTTAACTCATTGGAATGTGGATTATATCTTCATATTTTAACTTTAAGCACATGTCCATCTTATGATCCAAATGGAAAATATCTAAAAATAGATTTCCATATTCAAAAATTATGCAATATATCAATATTCAGTGTCTATGTAATGTAAATAACTCCCATGTTGGTTATGAATACTGAGCAGTAGTTCATTGACATCAGGTTGTGCAATGAGAAAAGATGCAGTTGTCATGTGCATCAACCACTATTTTTTTGGGTTTTTAAAATCCTTTATATTAAGTTCACTTGCTTGCGCGCTTAGGACCGTGGAAATCTTTTGGTCGTTTTTTAACCCACTTCTCGTGATCCAATCGAGCTAACATTTTGCACACAGACTCGTTGTGCGTGACAATTAATTTTTGTGGAAAAATTTTTCCTAAATTTTCCACTTTTTAGGAAAAAAAAATGTTTCACTAACACAATCATATATTTTTCCTAAACACAGAAAATTATTCAAGAAAACAACAAAAATGTACAATATAAACAATCATACAAAAACTGAAAACTTTATAATCCTTATATACGACTTTCCTTATATTTAATTTAAAATACCAATGTGATAAAAATGAAACTCTTACTCAAGAAAAACAGAAATGAATAATAAAATAAAACCGGTGCCACGCATATCAAGGATTTATAGTGAAAAACTTAGTTTTTACGGGTTAATTTTTTGGGTTTTTTCTCCCTCCCAGATACGTGACGGAATTGCGTGGCAGGCCGTTCAACCTCAGCCGACACGGAAGCGAGTGTTCACAGGAAGTCTTGGCCGGCAGCCAGGGACCCTCCAGTGCCGGCGAAGGTTCCTCACCAGGTGACGCAAGCTCTCCCTGCTCGGCGCAGCACATTTCTCTGCAGGGAACGTGGCACGCGGTAGAATTGAAAGACGTGACACAATTTACCACAAAGTGATACGCAGTCTTCTTGGTTCTTTCGGTAAAGTCGTCACGTAGAAGGGAAGTAATAAAAGAATAAAAATAAAACACGATAAAATACAATTCTCACGACGTTTCGACCACAACGCAAGCAGCCGTCCTCAGGTGAAGAACAGGTCTGTCAGACGCTGTCTTTCCGACAGACCTGTTCTCCACCTGAAGACGGCTGCTTGCGTTGTGGCCGAAACGTCGTGAGAATTATTTTATGAAGTTTTATTATTTTATTACTTCCCTTCTACGTGATGACTTTACCGAAAGAGCCAAGAGGATGAATTCAATATTACTCGTATATGTGTTGAGGTGTAAATGGTTTTATTGCGAATGCTCATCCACTGGTTGCAGGCGTTGCACAGAATGTTGTGACGGGTGAAGCGAGTGGATCCAATGGTCCCCCACGGCCACCGGACGGAGACAACCCACCGGCCCGGCTTGGAACCCTGCCGGACAGCGGCAAGCCTGGCAACGCTCTTTACAAGTAAGTGCCCTTTAGGTGCATCATCGTCGCCACCTTTAAACATCGTCGTCATTTTTCGATTTAAAGCTTTCGTGACTGCAGGGATTCATCTTCTTGGTTTATTCGGTAAAGTCACCACGTAGAAGAGAAGTAATAGAATAATAAATATAAAACATAATAAAATAATATAATAATATAATATACATGATAAAATAATTCTCACGACGTTTCAGCCACAACGCAAGCAGCCGTAACGTCGTGAGAATGATTTTATTATGTTTTATTTTTATTATTTTATTACTTCCCTTCTACGTGACTTTACCGAAAGAACCAAGAAGATGAATCCCTGCAGTCACGAAAGCTTTAAATCGAAACGCAAAGTTCGTAATGCAGTTTGGGCTGATTTTTGCACTGGGATTTCCAATAAAAAATGTCATTATTTCCCATAGGGATATACAGTACAAGCAATGTAAGTGTTGCTTCACATGTTATTTCTAATCGCAATGTTGACGGAGTAAAAATGTGCAAGTTAATGTAATACAGCCGTACAAAGTACTTGTTCGTGCTTCTTGTATTTGGTATTAACATTTTGGAGCCTTGTGTGTTGTTGTTTTTTCGTGTCTCAAGCTTCCTGAAACAAATCGACTGCTTGGAGTTTTTGGAGAATTTCACTTCACGTGGATTGTCGAGTGTCCAACAGCTGATGGACGTTACTCTACAGGCAAGTTCCTACGGACGCTTCCATGCAAACTACGCGTGTTTTTTAACGTTTACAAGATTGGGATTTATTTTAAAGTTGTGCAAGTTTTTCTGCAACATAAAAAATGCACAAAGAAGCTTGGAGAAGATGGAAGGTTGGAATTAAACTTGTAAAGAGTTAATACGTGTGTGGGTGAGTGGTGAGTGGTGAGGGTGAGTGGTGAGCGTGAGTGGTGAGGGAGAGGGGTGAGTGGTGAGGGAGAGGGGTGAGTGTGAGTGGTGAGGGTGAGTGGTGAGGGTGAGTGGTGAGTAGTGAGGATTGTCGTGCCACAAGAGGGGGCTCTGGGACCCTAGGCAGAGAAGCCCTTGGCGGCAGGCGCTAGGATCCCAGGCACCCCAGACACTTAAGCCTCTTGGCGCCAGGCGCTAGGATCCCAGGCACCCCAGACAGTTAAACCCCTTGGCGCCACCAACGGGGGGGGGGGGGGGCTGTGTGCGCTCTGTGGGATATCTGGAGGCACACACAACCCCACCCCTCGTTGGGCACGAGGCATAAAAGGGCAGCTCCCTGGCCGATTGGGGCCAGTCGCAGGTCAAGACCCGCCAGCCAGCCAGCTTAGGACCCTGTACCCCCTCGTCCCGCTTGTCCTTGTAAGGGCCGGGGCGCTGTGAGGGCCAGTGGTGGGACTCTGGGACTCCCGGCTCTACGTCCTTGTGAGGGCGAGTTCCGAGGAAGCCAGAGTCCAGACCCGCACCTTGGCTGGGTCGGGTCAGGTAGCCTCCCCTAGGGTAGTTGTAGCCGGAGGACCCCAGAGCGTAGCCAGAGCAGTGTACCTAGGCTGTGTACCTAGGCTGTGTACCTAGGCTGTGTCGCTAGGCTGTGTATTTAGGCTGTGTACCTAGGCTGTGTCGCTAGGCTGTGTACCTAGGCTGTGTATCTAGGCTGTGTACCTAGGCTGTGTCGCTAGGCTGTGTACCTAGGCTGTGTACCTAGGCTGTGTACCTAGGCTGTGTATCTAGGCTGTGTACCTAGGCTGTAACAGAGTATCAGGACTGTTGGAGTGTTGTATTGTAATAAAGAAGTTACCTCTACAAGTGTCTCCGGAACCCATTACACGTGGATACCGAAACATGCAAATAAAAAACATTGACAACTGCAAAAAAGTAGATGGGCTTGGGCAAGGGAACATCACTGGACTGCATTGTGGCTGGGAAACAAGACCAGTGTTGGAATGGCATCCAAAGTAGAGCACACATCACCAAGATGACCACCACAGAGATTCGATTTGTGAGAAGATTAGTTCGTGTGTAGTTGATAGATGGATCGTGGTCACATAGCTCGAGTGAGGAGGCTGAGGAGTCCTGATCCAGTAGTGGGTACAAAACAAACACATTCCTCCTGCGGAGGGAGCGGGTAGGAACGTTGGGTTGCTCGGTCAATGGCCAACTGTGAGGGCGGGCACAAGCCGGCGTGAGTAGGTGAAACGTTGAGTTTTATAAGGGCACCACGGGGTGACCAGCCCCTCCCCATCCTCCCCTCCCCTCCCCACCCAGCCCCACCCCTCCCCACCCAGCCCCTCCCCACCCTCCCCACCCAGCCCCTCCCCACCCAGCCCCTCCCCTCCCCACCCAGCCCCACCCACCCCACCCAGCCCCTCCCCACCACACCCTCCCCACCCAGCCCCTCCCCTCCCCACCCTCCCCTCCCCACCCAGCCCCTCCCCTCCCATTTTTGGATGCACGACGGACAGACACAATAATCCCCTGTGGGCTGGTGGAACCAGGTGGTTCCTACCGGTAATACCGACTGATTTTGTACATTAATTGCTCTGAGGAATACACGTCGTCAGAAATTTGAAGAATGTATCGTACACTATGGGAACCTCATTTGCCAGTAAAAATATCATAATTGTTTTTTTACCCTTCTATCTGGCAACAAAACTGACACCTTTTTACAAGGAGTCATGTTTGTATAGACCGCAATACTTGTCTCGGGTGTGGACCAATCAACTTCAGGGACAGTGCACATTATCAGAGTTATGTCTTTTGTTTGTATTGTATTATGACTGCAAGGTATTGTGGTCTATACAAACATGACTCCTTGTAAAAAGGTGTCAGTTTTGTTGCCAGATAGAAGGGTAAAAAACCAATTATCAATGTTGGATCGCTGAACAAAATTTGGTGTGTGTGCATATTTTCTGTGTTTCGCTGGATTTTAGGACTTGGATGAACTGGGAGTCCCAGAAGCCAAAAAGCGACTGCTATTGAGTGGAATCGAAGAGCATGGCGTGTCCACCACGATCTCCAGCGAGACGACACTGCAGCGCTCGTCCAGTGAAGAGACAGTCCACCTCAGCTCCGAGGACGACGACGATGACGGCATCGACACCAAGGACGGCATCCTTGCCAAAGTGTTCCCAGCGCTGCGGCCCTCTGGCAGGAATCTGTCCTCTGTCGGCAATCGGTATCGCAAAAGCAGCATTGCCAAATACAATTTGCGAGCGTACGCTCGCCAAGCCGTTGCCCTTCCTCGTGCTGGCAGCTGGGGAGGCAGTAGCAGCCTGGAGGTGCCCAGGAGCAAGATGCCAAAATTCTCTTCATGCTCTGACATCGAAGAAGAAGAGGGGCTGGAGTGAGGAGAGGAGGGGGGTAGCGATAGATGGATGATGGTGGGAGGTTGTGTGGGCCGTGGGATGCACTTTGTATGAAAAGCCCTTGGGGTAAATAAGCTGGTGTCTTTTGATTGAAAGCTTTCGTGACTGCAGGGATTCATCTTCTTGGTTCTTTCAGTAAAGTCACGGTCGACAGACCTGTTCTCCACCTGAGGGCGGCTGCTTGCGTTGTGGCCGAAACGTCGTGAGAATTATTTTATTATGTTTTATTTTTATTATTTTATTATTTTCCTTCTACGTGACTTTACCGAAAGAACCAAGAAGATAAGCTAGTGTCGTTTCACTCGCAGTTTCAATAACTTCCTTTGAGCTTCTTCTTGGTTCTTTCGGTAAAGTCACGTAGAATGGAAATAATAAAATAGTAATACTTTTTTTTTATAAATTAATTCTCACGACGTTTCGGCCACAACGCAAGCAGCCGTCCTCAGGTGAAGAAACAGGTCTGTCGAGAAGACAGTCTGTTTTTATTTATTTATTATTATTTTATTTCCATTCTACGTGACTTTACCGAAAGAACCAAAAAGATGAATCCCTGCAGTCACGAAAGCTTTAAATCGAAATTCCTTTGAGCTTGTTTGCATAGTTTTTTTTTTACAGAATGCAGTTAATAGAATATAAAGTAGCATCTTGGCTTTACCACCCAAGGCAGGAACTTGTCTCTTCCAAGAAAGAAGTGACTGACTTGTCAGTTTTGTTCCTTCTTAATTTTGGAGCTTTCGTGACTGCAGGAATTATTCTTTGGTTTTTTCGGTAAAGTCACGTCTACAGATAAAACGTGCCGTTTAAGTCATCTCGAGTTGAAATATACAACTCGTTTTGTTTCCATGCAGAGGAGATAGCCATGTTCAGAGCAATGTGCTTTTTTGTTGTGTTGCATTTGCTCGACTGTTCAAAGATCGTTTCAAATGTGCATCTATTGGAAGGATGAACACGAAGTGGGAAGGTTTTTGCAAAATCAGATTTTCTCATACTCCAGAAGATTGTTGTACGGGGCCTGTCTGCTCTCACCTACTTGATAAAAACCCCAAAAATGCCTAAATAAAGTTGATTTGTGACATGTTCCATTCTGCAAAGTTTTATAGACTTTGCTGCTGGTAGCAGATGTAGAGAGAACAACACCTGTCTACACTTAGTGTTCATGGAGCTGTCTTAAGCGTATATATGCAGTGGGTTTTTTAAAATCCTTTATATTAAGTTCACTTGCTTGCTTGCTTAGGACCGTGCAAATCTTTCGGTCGTTTTTTAACCCACTTCCCGTCATCCAATCGAGCTGACATTTTGCACACAGACTCGTTGTGCGTGACAATTTATTTTCGTGAAAACATTTTGTTCCAAAATTTTACACTGTTTAGGGAATTTTTATTTTATATTTAATTACCAATTGCTTAATGGTGGCAGGCAATCATCTGACCCATAGGTGGCAGCCATCTCAAGCCAGAGGACGAGAGGACTCTAGCCGCCACGCATATAAAGGATTTATAGTGAAAAACTTTGTTTTTACGGGTTAATTTTTTGTTACAGGTAGGAACAACAGTTCCCCACCGCCCACCAGGGATTATTTGTCTATCGTGCATAGCCCCTCCCACCGCGTAGCACGCTCCCCGATTGGTTGAAGTGCGTCACGTGACCGCGAGCTTTCTGCCCAACCAAGTTCCTAGCTGGCCACTGTGAAGGAACGTGATTGTGCTGTGGATTCAGAAACCCGAGTTTGAGGGTGACATCCGAACTGCTGATTGTTTGGGCGCTGACCACTGGTGAAGTACCCGTCTGGTCACTGCCTGCATCTTGGAGTGGATTGAACAAGGGCTGTTGATATTATTGAGCTTTGATTAAAAGCCAAAAACCTTTAAAGTACAATTTGAGGAATTGTTTTTCTGGATAAACCACTCGGAAAAAATATATCCAATGTTTGAGTTTGCATACGGAGCCCAAAACCACCTGTACGTTTTGCAATGTGCTTTATATTTTGTAGCAATCACTGCCTTTCATGTAAACTGGTACCAGGTGCATACAGCGCATGAGAACGTTCAATTCGAATGTGCAATTCCCTGGAATAGCTACAGTATTGATTTGTTTAAACAAGTTTTGACAATAAAAAAAAACTCTCTTTGAACCGTTAACACGATCTTTTCTGACGGTGTGTTTTTTAATCCAACGTGGCGCGATAGAAATATTTTATTTGCCTTCGTACACGGGTTGATATTGACGGAGCACAGGCGAGTATCACTTTGACGCTGTGGTGGATTGAGCGCAGATGTTTGCGTCGGGGGTAGCTGAGCGAATCGCCGTGTGGTAATGATGCCTCCATATGTGTCAACCGGGATGTTCTGTTCTGGATCGCAAACAACAAAGTACCTAACACTCACACTCACACACACCTAAACACACACCTACACACACACACACCTACACACTTACACACCTACACACACCTAACACTCACACACACCTAACACTCACACACACACCTAACACACACACACACCTAACACACACACACAGACTCCTACACACACCTAACACTCACTCACACACACCTAACACTCACGCACACCTAACACTCACACACACCTAACACTCACACACACCTAACACTCACACACACCTAACACTCACACACAGACTCCTACACACACCTAACACACACACCTAAGACTCACACACACACAGACTCCTACACACACCTAACACTCACACACACCTAACACTCACACACACACAGACTCCTACACACACCTAATACTCACACACACCTAACACTCACACACACCTAACACTCACACACACCTAACACTACACACACTACACTCACACACCCTAACACTCACACACACCTAACACTCACACACACCTAACACTCACACACACACACACACCTAACACTCACACACACCTAACACTCCACACACACCTAACACTCACACATAACACTCACACACCTAACACTCACACACACCTAACACTCACACACCTAACACTCACACACCTAACACTCACACCTAACACTCACTCACACCAAACACTCACACACACCTAACACTCACACACACCTAACACACACACACACCTAACACTCACACCTAACACTCACTCACACCTAACACTCACACACACCTAACACTCACACACACCTAACACTCACACACACCTAACACTCACACCACCTAACACTCACACACACCTAACACCACACACACCTAACACTCACACACACCTAACACACCACACACCTAACACTACACACACCTACAACACACACACTCACACTCACACACACCTAACACGCACACACACTACACTCACAAATCACACACACCTAACACTCACACACACCTAACACTCCACACACCTAACACACACCTACACTCACACACACCTAACACTCACACACCCTAACACTCACACACACACACCTACACACACACACCTAACACTCACACACACCTAACACTCACACACACCTAACACTCACACACACCTAACACACACACACACCTAACACTCACACACACCTAACACTCACTCACACCTAACACTCACACACCTAACACTCACACACACACACCCTAACACACACACACACACACCTAACACTCACACACACCTAACACTCACACACCTAACACACCACACACCTAACACTCACACACACCTAACACTCACACACACACCTAACACACACACCTAACACACACACTCACACACACCTAACACTCACACACACACCTAACACTCACACACCCCTAACACTCACACACCTAACACTCACACACACCTAACACTCACACACACCTAACACACCACCTCAACACACACCTAACACTCACACACACCTAACACTCACACACACCTAACACTCACACACACCTAACCACACCTAACACTCACACACACCTAACACACACACCTAACACTCACACACACCTAACACTCACACACACCTAACACACACACCTAACACTCACACACCTAACACTCACACACACACAACACCTACACACAACACTCACACACCCAACACACACACCTAACACTCACACCACCTAACACTCACACACACCTAACACTCACACACACCTAACACTCACACACACACTACCTACACACACCACCCACACACACCTAACACTCACACACACACTCCTACACACACCTAACACTCACACACACCTAACACTCACACACACCTAACACTCACACACCCTAACACTCACACACCTAACACTCACACACACCTAACACTCACACACCTAACACACACCTAACACTCACACACACCTAACACTCACACACACCTAACACTCACACACACCTAACACTCACACCACACCTAACACACACCTAACACTCACACACACCTAACACACACACCTAACACTCACACACACCTAACACACACACCTAACACTCACAACACAACCTAACACTCACACACACAGACTCCTACACACACCTAACACTCACACACACCTAACACACACACCTAACACTCACACACACCTAACACTCACACACACGTAACACTCACACACCACTAACACGCACACACACACAGACTCCTACACAGACCTAACACTCACACACACCTAACACTCACACACACACCACTCCTACACACACCTAACACTCACACACACCTAATACTCACACACACACCTAACACTCACACACACCTAACACACACACCTAACACTCACACACACCTAACACTCACCACACCTAACACTCACACACCACCTAACACTCACACACACCTAACACTCACACACCCTAGCACTCACACAGGTGACTGATGGATGAGGGTGAGCGGCGCTTTGTAAACTCGCCTTCATCGTCTCCCTCGCCGACTCGCCGAGTGTTTGTGTTGTTGTTGTTGTTGGAAACGTCCCGACGTCAGATTGAAGCTTGGACGGGCGAGCCAAGGGAAGTTCCAGCAGCGGAAGAAACTCGTCACGTTGCAGACACCGAGTGACGCGTACCACGTGACAGAGACGCCAACTCCCACGTGCCCTTGAATGCCCCTTCTCGGTTTAAGCGGCGCCCGTTCTGCACGCACAAAAGTGTGATTTTGATGATGAACGAACGAAGGTGCAACGAATAAATAGAACCCGGACGACGCCGTGGCAAATCGGAGTTCTGTCTGCTGCCAATTCTCGTCGGCATCTCTCGCGCAACGCGGATCGCACTGCGCGCGTTCCTCGTCCGTGCCGGCCACGCGGTTGATATCGGCAATAACGACGGAACGAGACACGGAGCGAGATAAAATAGCCGCCTCCTATAATTACGCTTCAACTAAAAAACAAGTATAACCCGTAAAAACAAAGTTTTTCACTATAAATCCTTTATATGCGTGGCGGCTAGAGTTCTCTCGTCCTCTGGCTTGAGATGGCTGCCACCTATGGGTCAGATGATTGCATTGCACCATTAAGCAATTGGTAATTAAATATATTTTGTCCTAAAAAGTGTGTGTCAGTGTGTGTGTCAGGCTGTCAGTGTGTGTGTCAGTGTGGCGAGGAGTGGTGGTGCAGCGGTTAGCGCGCTGCACTACGAACCCGGATCCCCGAGTTATATTCCCGCTCACGGCCAAACCAGCGACGATTACCTGAACCGGCACTGCGCCTCCCCCGGGTCGACTCAGCCTCAAATGAGTACCTGGTGCGGTGTGTAAACATCGCCACTGGGGAGATAAAGGCGGCCGGGCGTGGTGCTGGCCTCCCACCCCCTCCTCCACCGTTCGGCCTTATAGGTGCTCGCTAACAGCACTTGCCCCAACAGCCTGTGCAGGCTACACGGGTGATCTTTGTCTTTGTGTCTTTGGCGCGCGCCCTCGTTGCCTGCGTCCCCGGAGACACTGCCTCCTCCTCCACGATCGGCGTCGTATTGCGCCTTTTGGCGTCATCTGGTCCAACCCATGTGAGACTAGGCTCTATGGAAAGCTGTCTCGGGTGTGGACCAATCAACTTCAAGGACAGTGCACATTATCAGAGTTATGTTCTTTTGTTTGTATTATGACTGCAGGTATTGTGGTCTATGCAAAAATGACTCCTCGTAAAAAGGTGTCAGTTTTGTTGCCAGATAGAAGGGAAAAAACAATTATCATATTTTTACTGGCAAATGAGGTTCCCATGGAATAAAATAATTGTTTCCCTTCTACGTGAGTTTACCGAAAGAACCAAGAATATGAATCCCTGCAGTCACGAAAGCTTTAAATCGAAATGTAGCTTGACGTAATGTGTTCCTGTCTATTGCGTTTAGTAAACACAACGCACACACGCGTAGGAGACACCCGTGTCACTGTCATGCTATTGAAGGGACGTTTAATCTCTTAAACGTGAACACGAAAATCACCGACAGCAATAAACAATAAACAACCAATAACACTGGTCAACAAAATATAGATAAACACCATTGGCGATAGGGCAACACTCGGGCGGATAACGCATTGATGACACTGGTCAACACAAAAAAAAAATGCTGGCCTGGACTTTTGCAGCTGTTTTAGACATCTCATTTTGATGCTATCGGCATTCCCCATTTTCATTGATTTTACCCGAAATTAACTCTGTCACTTATGATTGCAAGTTGTTGCGAGTCAGTGACTGCTTTAGTGTTACAATACGGTGCTGTATTTTTAGGATAGTGCGTTTATGACCAGTGTCATAATCAACAGGCCGCTGACGACGTCCCCTCCTCTCTACAGTTCGGGAACCCGCCGTGGGAACGGGGAACTTGCGGCTCTCACGGCCACCAACCCCCCGTCGTCGCGAGGCAGTCGCCAAACGAGACTCATGCTGAGGGGGGGCCCCCGGGGGGCCGAGCCCCCCTCTGGCCGTCCCCGCTCTCCCGCGCTCTCCGCTCCCGAAGGGACTCGCCAGCCCCACGTCGCCCACGCCCCTCGTGACCCGCCGCAGCCTCTCCGTGCCCCGGCTCCACCACCCCGAGCCCTCCCTCCCCCCCCCTCCCGTCTCCCCCCCCCTCCCCCCCGCGCCCCCCCGAACCTCCCACTGCAATCCCCCCCTGTGTGCGCGCAGCCCCTCTGCTTGGAGGTGTCTGGCGTTCTCCCTCGGCGTGTGCGTCTGCCGCTCTCGCGAGTCCCACGAGTCCCACGAGTGACGCCGCGTCGCGTCCACCGCTCTCGCTCTCCCGGCGCCCTCCGCCCCTCTCCCCCTCGCCGCCCCCCCCCCCCCAGCTCGCGCTCCGGGGCGCTCTCCGCCGCCGCTCTGCGGGGGGCTCCCGCTGATGGCCGTGCGAGCCGCTCCTCCGCCCTCCTGCCGCCTCCGCTGTCTCTGCTGCCGCCGCCGCCTCGCTTCATGGCAGATCGCTGCGGCTTCTTGTTGTCGTTGCTGTTGCTGTTGAGGGTGGTGATGCAGTGAGAACAGCTCCCTGTATCATCACAACCATCACCAACCATCACCAACATCACCAACATCACCACCACCATCACCATCACCACCACCATCACCATCAGAACCATCACAACCATCACCACCATCACCACCATCACAACCATCACCACCATCACCACCATCACCACCACCATCACCACCACCATCACAACCCTCACCACCACCATCACCACCACCATCACCACCACCACCACCACCATCACCACCATCACCACCACCATCACAACCATCACCACCACCATCACCACCACCATCACCACCACCATCACCACCACCATGACCACCATGACCACCATCACCACCATCACCACCATCACCACCACCATCACAACCATCACCACCACCATCACCACCACCATCACCACCACCATCACCACCACCACCACCATCACCACCACCTCACCACCACCATAACCACCACCATCACAACCATCACCACCACCACCATCACAACCATCACCACCACCATCACCAACCATCACCACCACCATCACAAACATCACCACCATCACCACCACCATCACCACCATCACCACCACCATCACCACCATCACTACCACCATCACCACCATCACCACCACCATCACAACCATCACCACCACCATCACCATCACCACCACCATCACAACCATCACCACCACCATCACAACCATCACCACCACCATCACAACCACCACCACCACCATAACCACCACCATAACCACCACCATGACCACCACCATCACCACCACCATCACCACCATCACCACCACCATCACCACCATCACCACCACCATCACCACACCACACCACCACCACCATCACAACCATCACCAACCATCACAACCATCACCAACCACCATCACAACCATCACCAACCATCACCACCATCATCACCACCACCACCACCAACCATCACCACCATCACAACCACCATCACCACCATCACCACCACCATCACCACCATCATCACCACCATCACCACATCACAACCATCACCACCACCATCACCACCACAACCATCACCACCACCATCACAAACCATCACCACCATCACAACCATCACCACCATCACCACCACCATCACCACCACCATCACCACCACCATCACCACTACCACCACCATCACAACCATCACCAACCAGCACCACCAGCACCACCACCATCACAACCATCACCACCACCATCACAACCATCACCAACCATCACCACCATCACCACCACCATCACAACCATCACCACCATCACCACCATCACCACCATCACAACCATCACCAACCACCACCACCACCACCACCACCATCACCACCACCATCACCATCACCACCACCATCACCCACCACCATCACCACCATCACCACCACCATCACCACCATCACCACCATCACCACCATCACAACGATCACCAACCACCACCACCACCATCACCACCACCATCACCATCACCACCACCATCACCACCACCATCACCACCATCACCACCACCATCATCCACCATCACCACTATCACCAACCATCACCTACACGGGGGACCTTTGTGTATAGCTACTAACAGCACTTGCCCCTACAGCCTGCTAGAGGCTACACGGGGGACCTTTGTCTGTGTATAGCTACTAACAGCACTTGCCCCTACATCCTGCTAGAGGCTACACGGGGGACCTTTGTCTGTGCATAGCTACTAACAGCACTTGCCCCTACATCCTGCTAGAGGCTACACGGTGGACCTTTGTGTATAGGTGCTACTAACAGCACTTGCCCCTACAGCCTGCTAGAGGCTACAAGGGACACCTTTGTCTGTGTATAGGTGCTACTAACAGCACTTGCCCCTACATCCTGCTAGAGGCTACACGGGGGACCTTTGTCTGTGTATAGCTACTAACAGCACTTGCCCCTACATCCTGCTAGAGGCTACACGGGGCACCTTTGTCTGTGTATAGGTGCTACTAACAGCACTTGCCCCTACAGCCTGCTAGAGGCTACACGGGGCACCTTTGTCTAAAGTCTCACTCTCGCAGTCACGGGGGGGGGGGGTAGCAGCCCACCCCCAGCCGGCCAAGGTGCGACCTCGGCCGGCTAAGCAATCTAGCTGAGACCGGTGGCACTCCCCGGGACTAGGCCTTACCGCAGGGCTCACCGGCGCAAACGCTGCGTCGACGTATTGGGGAGGGGTTCTTGAGTGATGTTTCTCCGTCGTTGTGAGCTCACACACTCAACAATGTCCTCGTGTGGAGTGCAGCAGCAGCAGGAGGAGGTCCGACGTCGCGTGCCGATACCTCGGGCAGGAGGCTGCAGGCAGCTGCGATCTCGTGAGATTGGCAGGGCGCGTTTATAATACGTAGTGCGGATAGGCGACCACGTGACGCGAGTGCGACTCGGATTTCCGTAGAACTGATAAGGACTGCGCGCTGCGCCGTAGACTCAACACTGCGGCTCAGCCGACGTTTCAGGTCCCCTGGGGGCGTGCGAGTCACGTGGTGGGGTCTGTTGACGTCACGGGGCACACGGCTGACTGTTCCACTCCTGCCAAGCTCGATAATATTTTTTTATATTTTTTTTATTTCTCGTCACATCTCTAACGTCTAACAGGAGCTTCAAAACAGCAACATCGAGAGCGACAAGAGGTCAGTGCACTTCCAGGCTGGTTCACCAATGTGAAGATGTCACAGACACTAACGCTGGGAAGTAACATTTAAAATTTGATTTTAAAAAAATATTGCGCTTGGAGAATGCGGGAATCGATCCCACGTATCTTCTACTTCTTGGTTCTTTCGGTAAAGTCACGTAGAAGGGAAGTAATAAAATAATAAAAATAAAACATAATAAAATAATTCTCACGACGTTTCGGCCACAACGCAAGTAGCCGTCCTCAGGTGAAGAATGAAACACCACCAAGCTAGGAGCGTATATATAAGCTGCGTTGGAGGGGGGGTGGTGGGAAGAAGAGCGCCTTAACAACATAATTTGCATATCAAGAGTAATTTAGCATATGAAAAATGCGTAGGAGGTGGATGGAGGGGTTTCAAGTTAATATTATGCCCGTGCATTATGCAGGATCAGCAGCATCAAAGGGAGGGGGAAGGGGGGTAGAATTAACAAAGGAAAGGAATGTTCATAGTATGTAGCTGCAGTTACTAAACAACCACGTAAAAAACTAAAGTATAAACTACATAAACAACTAAAGTATAAACTACATAGCACCATCAGTATACTTACTATACTTTACAATAAGCTGAGTTTACTAACAGTAAGTAATACATTACAATTCTACCTCGTAAAAATATATAATATGCTTCCATCTAAACTTTATTCTCTACATCACACGAGTCTACACCGTACTATATACTGCCATAGACAAACCCAACATTAAATTATATACTGTATACTATAACACTGTGTATTATTCTACTCACCCTGTGTATCACACTGTTATTTATTTACTATACAATTACGATACTATATATTACTTTGTCATTGTATAAGCATAGAGGATATGGGAAATGCAGGTATGTGAATAGTACTAATTCAGCATCAGCAGCTACATACTATTAACACTCCTTCCCTTTATTAATGCTACCCCTATCCCCTCCCTTTGATGCTGAATTAGTTTAGAGAGACAAGAAACTTTAGAGAGACACGAGTCGTATTGAGGAGGCACTCTGTTTTATTATCGCCGTCACAGGCAACGATGCCAGGGTCAGGACAGCAACAGGCTGCCTGGCCAACAACGATGCAGACGATGCCGAAGGTGATGACGTAGACTTGTGCAGCTCCATGGATTCCACTTCAAACAACAACAACGACAATCTCGATTTAAAGCTTTCGTGACTGCAGGGATTAATCTTCTGGTTCTTTCGGTAAAGTCACGTAGAAAGAAAATAATACAAATAAACATAAAATAATTCTCCACCTGAAGACGGCTGCTTGCGTTTGTGGCCGAAACGTCGTGAGAATAATTTTATGTTTTATTATTTTATTATTTTCCTTCTACGTGACTTTACCGAAAGAACCAAGAAGAACAACAACGCCCCCTTCTAGGACCCTGCCAGACGGTTCCCGGCTTACTTCACGTCCCTCTGTCAGCCGATCCCCTGACCTGCTGACACACCGGGCTGACTCACACTGCAGGCCCCCTTGTTGCCAGCAACCAGCGCTACACACCGTCGTGTGACCTATTCCAAGTCCACTGCACACTGGCCCGTCTTTCTCATGAAGATACAAACAACACCGTGTTTCTTGTTTCTTCGGTAAAGTCACGTAGAAGGGAAATAAGAAAAATATAAAACAATAAAATTATCTTTTTGGTTCTTTCGGTAAAGTCACGTAGAATGACTTTACCGAGAAAGAACCAAGAGATGAATCTCTGCAGTCACGAAAGCTTTAAATCGAAATAAAATTATACAATTTTTTTAAAATTTACGTGCTGTGGTTTTCACACCTGACGGTGATTGCTTGTGTTGCAGTCGAAAGGTCGTGAGAATTTAATTGGTTTATATTTTTATTATCCTTGCAGTCACGAAAGCTTTAAAACAAACACTGCCGTTACCTGTGACTGCACTCATCTTACTTGTGTGGTGTGGTGCATTAAAACCTGGATTGTATTTCTGAGGGCAAGAGTTTGGAATGTCTTTTGGTAAAGGAGCACGAAGTCACATTGCATCCAGACCCCCCTAAACCCTTCTAGATGCAAGTCAAAATTAACAAGTGCAATGTACAGGTTTTCCCTCGCTGTCTGCGCCTAGTAGAAGATGCGTTTCAAAAAGGGCACACAAAGCGACACCGCACAAGGATACAGCTGCCTGCCGAGTAGTGTGGACAGTACACACACACATCTTGTCCTACATCCGAGCGCGTAGCCGCACGTGACTTAAGTGAAACCGCATCTCGCGAATTTTGGGTATGAACCGGCTTGCCCCATAAACAGCGCAAAATCGCACAAACAGGAAGCCGTATAATGCGAGGAGAATCTGTAGCTCTTCTCTCGCAGACGCAAACTTGGGCTGCGCGTCCTGGGAACACAATATCGGTGTGTAGCTGCAAGTTAACAGCTTCTTGGTTCTTTCGGTAAAGTCACGTAGAAGGGAAATCATAAAATAATAAAAATAAAACATATTAAAATACAATTCTCACGACGTTTCGGCCACAACGCAAGCAGAAGAACAGGTCTGTCGGAAAGACAGCGTCTGTCTTTCGACAGACCTGTTTCTTCACCTGTTCTTCTGCTTGCGTTGTGGCCAAAACGTCGTGAGAATTGTATTTATAATGTTTAATTTTTATTATTTTATTATTTCCATTCTACGTGACTTTACCGAAAGAACCAAGAAGATGAATCCCTGCAGTCACGAAAGCTTTTAATCGAAAGATAACAGCCGTTTGAATTTTGGGCCACGTCTTTAAATTTCAGGACAATGGGTTGAGAGTTGTGCAGTGAGGCCAGGATGAAAACATTTCTAGTTCGGCCAATATCTCGTGAAGTCATACAGAATTATAACCAGTCTTGCGTTAAAGTTTACACCAAAACACTCGTGCTATATAACAATAACAAAATGCAGAACGAAACTGCCTCTACAGACTCTAACGAAAAGCATTAAAACTAAGTTATTCAGATGATTTTCATCCATGTGCTAACAAAAAACGTGCTATTGAATTGGAATCAAGGGCTTCACTGTTAAACTGTGCCTCAGATTTCAGCCACGGCAGCTGAGGTTGTCTTCGGCGGTGGTTCAAGTCAGTCTAGCAGCCGTGCTTTAGCCGTGGCTGCAAGGCAGCGAGCAGTCACCTCACAGCGGACTGTGCAATCTCTACGGTGGCAAGTCAGGTGAGCTTACAGCAGACCGCACCTATGAGGCATGGCGGGTCTTGTATACGCTGAGTAATGGCAAGTTGAAGTTGCACTTGGCTGTCAGTGGTAGTAGCCCTTGGCGGTTGAAAATGGGGCAGGCCTGTCCCAGACAAAGGCCATGGTTCAGTGGCAAAACTGTGGTAGTGCTCGGTGTTTGGAATGTATCACTCACAGACCGTGGCAAGTGGAATGGCTTAGTGGCTGACTGGGACATGTCATGGCATGTTGAAAGAGTCAGTGGCTGGTGGCTGTGGCGGGCTGTGGTGGTCCGTGGTGATCTGTGGTGATCCGTGGTGGTTTCATGTTGAGTCAGGGTGGAGAGGCGTCAGCTTGGCTCGTTTCGAGAGGCCAAGATGCAAGGCCGGACCTGATGTGGTTAAAGGGGGGGGTTAGGCTACGACAGTAACACACGTTAACTCACATTTCAAATTTTTAAGTCGTCATTATTTTGGTGACTGGTGGCAGGGCCTTCATCATAGGTGGATAAACAAAGGACTGCAAACCATCGTGGGATTTTTCATCATTATTGTAAAGTTACTCTGAGGATTACACACACTTAGTTGCCACGTGACCATTGACTCCTCCAAAGTAAGTAGAAGAACGTCGTCATTTGGAGTCACAATTCGATGAAAAAAACATTCTCTTTTTGAAACTTTTTTAGTTTTTTCTGCTTCCTTTGAAGAGTTTTGTCTGCTCCATTAGCATTCCGCATACACACACTCAGACATGCTCTATCCACTGCGAGATGAAGGCCTCTCCGCTGCCGCCATCCCTCACGCTCGCACAACAATGAATCTAGCACACACACTCGGATATCCTCGCTCCGTCGACCCCGCAAGTGGACGTGTTCCCACTCCGCCGTGAGTGTCGCTCACGGCGAGGTAGCAACACTCGGCACTGCCAGGTGCAGACCATCTCGCGCTCTCACACCTACATCACCCGGAGAGCTACGGTGGTCATCACTCATCAAGGCCTCGATACAGAGACGTTGCTTTCTCTGTGTGCCTATGTTTGTTCCCTCTCTCTATGTATCTCTGTGATATCTGTCTGCTTATATGTCTGTCTATATGTTTCTGGTTCTGTGTTTTTATCTCTCTCTCTCAAATGTAGTATTCTCAGGAAGAACATAATCAACCAGGTAGGGTGTAGACTGTTATGTTATCCGACTCTCTGTTGTATTACATTCCATTTCTAAGTATACTAGATTTGTGTTTCTATTTCATTTATTCCTGATGATGATTGCTTGTGTTGCAATCGAAACGTCGTATGCTATATTTAATTTATTACTTTTCTTTATACGTGACTTTACCGAAAGAACCAAAGAGTCATTCCTGCAGTCACGAAAGCTCCAAATTAAGATTGTACTTAGCAGGCTCAAATCCCTGCTTAGCTTCCTAGACAGACCCAGTGGAGGTGAGGCACATCCATGGATGGTTTCATCGTGGGAAAACGTGAAAGGCGTGCGAGTTAGAAACACGTGCGCTTGTGCCGGCCGTGGTTTCGATGCTTTGTCCTTACCTGGAGGAACCCACTTGGGTAGAGGCGATGCGGTGGCACGATCCGCGACGCCGGCTTCGTTGAACGCGGGCGGGGGGAGGCGCTTCGCTGATTGCCGAGGGGCAGGATCTGGCCCGACATCCGCCCCGGCTCCACGCGCCGCGCCCGTTGTTCTGCTGCCCCTGGCCACGGCGGCTTTGCTCCCTCTCCTGTTGGCGGTCGGCGGTGACCCTAGGCACCTTGAACTTCCAGAAGGGCTTCTTGTGGTCGCTGTCATCGCTGTCGGACTTCCCAGCGGACTCCGAGGACTCGCCCGTCTCGTTGTCTGTCGTGTTTTAGACAACATGTGATTACCCGTCGTCGTCGTGGTCGCTGCATTGTGGACACTGTTGTTTCATATTTCTGATCGGTCAGAATTACTTTACCAAATAAAAGCAAGTATTCCAATGTGGTCATGGCACGTATTGAATGTTTGCCAAATTACTATTGAAAATTTTTTTTGGGAACAATACAGTCGTAGTGATAGTGCTACAGAGTCAACTGAAGCTTCAAATCAAGATTTTATCTCGACTTTGAAAAATCAATAAAGAATACGATACGATTTAGGAAAAAGCCAGCAGGAGACTGCTGTGTGGTTTGAACAGAGGGCAACACATGAGCATCCTCAGTGGCCTGGCACTGCCATGCAAAACTAAACAACTTTGTGTCATCAGGTAAGGCCCACTGAGCCAAATGTCTCTTCTTCAGAAGCGACTTGGCTATCACAAATGGTAGCTCAAGAAAGTGAGCAATTATCACGTGGAGATGTATCGCGGCGAAATATTCTAAATGTAGAGGGAAAACTGGAGGACCCGAAGAAAAATCCACGTGACCACGGGGAGAGACACGCAAACTCCAAATATACAGCAGCAGGCGTCAGGGTCGGGATCGAACGCACGACCTTCTGTACACCAGACGGAAGTGAAACATCTCCTAGCCACCGTACAAACACATAGATTCCCCGTACAGCCATTCAGAGGCTGTTGTGGCAGCTGCC
Organism: Lethenteron reissneri; assembly: GCF_015708825.2. Taxonomy (NCBI): domain Eukaryota; kingdom Metazoa; phylum Chordata; class Hyperoartia; order Petromyzontiformes; family Petromyzontidae; genus Lethenteron; species Lethenteron reissneri. The sequence continues at coordinate 104 of NW_026891313.1, read as the reverse complement.
GTGAGCGAGCACGTATGAAGGTCGGCACGGCATACATGGGGGGATGGCCAGCACCACGCCTGGAATTGCACCAAGTACTCATTTGAGGCTGAGTCGACCTCGGA
>NW_026891312.1:5000-22914 GCF_015708825.2 Lethenteron reissneri | reverse complement strand
TTTTGTGTTAACATTAAATGTGTTTGTAAGAGAGTCTTGTCTACATTATCGAGTTCAGATCGGAGTACCTTATTCCTCTCCGAGATTAGTGATAGGCTAGCTTTAAATAAGATCTGTTTAGAGTTCGGTGAGGACACAGCAGCGGATGTGAGTGTGAAGCGATGGGTATTACCTTGTTATCTCGGCATCTCTTGAGGAAGGCCAGCGTCTCAAGAAGCTGTTACTTCTTGTCTCGTCTGTTAAAACTCTAACAGATAGGTGGAATTCCTCCCCGTAGAGGGCATTAATTCTAGATGTGAGCTTTCGGACTGCAATGATTCATATTCTTAGGTTTTTTTCGGTAAAGTCACGTAGGTCAAAAAACATAAAAGTAAAATAAAATAAAATCACGACGTTTCGGAGGCAACACAAGCTTCCGTCTTCAGGTGGTACCGTCACGCCACGACAGCTGTATAACTAAATGAGAGATTGCAGCACCACTCCCCGTTTATACAGGGTGACCCAAAAAAAACGGGCCCCCAACTCTAATTAGGCCCCTTTCTTAGTGTTTTTCCGAATGAAATGAAACTTTGGTCATAACTAGTTTATATATTCAAAACAACATCAAACACTAGGGTCTTTGGCCTTTTTTTCTCCGTTCTACACAGCATGTGTTCTAGATTGCCTCCATTTAGCTCCGTGCATTTCTTGAGGCGGCAGCACGAAGTTGTCCATGACGTTCTTACAGACGAATTGGTAATGGCTCTCATCTCCTCCCTGATTGGCTTCCTTGAGTTCCGTGATGGTTCTGGGTTTTGCGTAGACTCTGTCCTTAAGATAGCCCCAAAAAAAAATCTGGGGGGCTTAGGTCCGGGCTATGGGGTGCCCACTCAAAATCAGTCTTGAGACTGATCACTCGGCCTCCGAAGTTCTCTTTCAGCCAATCTCGGGACAGGTTTGAGGTGTGAGAACTTGCTCCGTCTTGCTGGAACCAGACTTGCTCATGAGCGACGGGTAGAGGGTCTGGAGCTCACTCTTGAAGGTTTTGAGACCTCCACATACCGCTCCTTGGTGACTGTCACTGCTGCGCCAGATTCTTCGATAGATAGGTCCGATGATGCCTCTGGCCGAGATTGCAGCCCACACCGTGCACTTAGGAGAGTGCAAGGGCTTGGTGGCTACTTCATTGGGTCTGGAGGACCCCCAAAGACATTTGTTTGGAGTTCGCCTTTCCGGCAAGATGAAGTGGGCTTCATCTGAGGTCCAAAGGAGGTTAAGGAAACTTGTGTCTCCTCGATCTTCTCGAGCATCTTGACTGCCATAGCGCTCCTCTGCTTCTTGTCTGAGGCTGTAAGGGTCTGCAGCGTCTGTATTCTGTATGGGTAAGCCCTGATATCGTTCACCCACTCTCCTGCAAGTCTCACGGGACATACCGCGGGACTGACTTCGCTTACGCACAGAGCGTTTTCGGACTCTGCTAGAGACTCTCTCACACTTTCGACCAGCTCGGCTGTTCGCTCTTGGGACGTCCGAGTGGCTTGGACGGTTCTCACTGGCAGCGTTGAGGTTCTCCATGGTCCCATACTTCTCGAAGTGGTCCAACAGTTCTGAATTCTGCTTTTGGATGGAGCCTTTTCACATTCGAACTGACGCATGAAACTGTCCTGGTTTCTTAAACGCCTGTCTTGTAGTAAATTTACACAGTGTATCTTTGTCCCAGCTCCCACTGGGGTATTGGTTTACTCACGGTCGTTGATTCTGCCATGTCCCTGTAAAATAGGGCATCGGTGAATAATAAAGGATATCTCACATAAAGGTACACGGGGCCCGTTTTTTTTGGTCACCCTGTATATGGTTGGAGGAGGTGGTGGAGCAAGAGCCGCATACTTTTATTAATATGGTAAGGTGAGGCTTAAGACTACCTAAGAATATGCTACCGTTTCCACCCCACAGGTGGCAATAGGGCGAAGGCCGAAAGTCTAACAACAACAACAACCGCCATTCTCCACTAAGTGGCGGTGACGTCACCACGCGCTTGTGCCAGGCCATGTGCACCTTGAGGCCACGTGAAGTGTCGAACGGCCCGCTGGCAGGAGTCACGGGGCAGACCATATTTATGTTTAATTCGTAGTTTCGTGGTAATAAATTGAGGTTGAGGGGTTACCAGCCCTCGCCCCATTCAGAGCCCCGTTTAGCCACTGTGGTGTTCACAGACGCCATGAGGGGAGAGGCCAACGCACAAGACCGAAAGTCTAACACCCACCGCACACACCACTTAACATTCCGGACGTCTCCCTACGTTCCGGTCGAGAAGTCGCACTTCAGGGTCGACCCATGTGTAGTGCTCGAACCGACACGACAGCTTCTTGTCTTTCCTCGTTACTTTATGTTTCGCTCAACACTCCTCCATCCAACATCGCTCAACGCTCCACAGTTCTCCACGCTCTCCGCCGGCCTCACTTGGCTCCCCATCACTCTCCGTCGACTCTCCTTTCCACTCTCTCCGCTAGGCCTCGGCAAGGTAAGGTAATTTACCCTTTTTACCGGGTAGAAGGGTAAAGGTAAAGGGTAAAGGTGTCGACATGCCAAGGGTAAGGTAAAGGGTAGGGTAAAGGTAGCTCGGAAGAATTACCCGTAGGGTAAAGGTAGCGCGAAGTATTACTCGGTAAATACGGTGCTTGTTTACCGCTAAAAGCTCCGTGGCGCAGTCCGTGGCCTCCATTTAATAATTATATAATTGGAATAATCGAGATATTCTATATGAATAAGCGCTCTACCCAGCATTTACCGTTATAAACCTTTGATGATTGTAGTTCCCTAGTAATTACCCTGTAATCGGGTAATTTGAATGAGGTAGGGTAAGGTAGGCTCGTTGTTTTTACCTTTTAACTTTTACCTTACCTTGCCGAGGCCTACTCTCCGCCACAGTTCGCTGCTCTTCATCAGCTCCGCCGTCCCACTCCGTCGTAGCTACATCAGCTTCTCTTCCCACGCTCCAGCCGCTTCCTACTGGCTTCCGTCGTCTCACTGCTACTCTACACTTCTCCACTGCTACCCTACGCGTCTCCACTGCTACCCTAACGCTTCTCCACTGCTACCCTACGCTTCTCCACTGCTACCCTACTCGTCCCACTGCTACCCTACGCGTCTCCACTGCTACCCTACGCTTCTCCACTGCTACCCTACGCTTCTCCACTGCTACCCTACGCTTCTCCACTGCTACCCTACGCTTCTCCCTGCTACCCTACACTGTTACTAGCTCTGCTGCTCCGACTCTTCCATCCTCTGTCTCCTCCCAGCACGAACTCCCGTCTCCTCCGAAAACCCCTGTCTTTATCCCCGAGCCAATTAATTCCCAATTATCAGGGCATCCCCCGCGACGCCACTCGCCCCCAGCCCCCGCTGCCACGTGCATGTTTTCCAGTCAATGTGGCGCCACTCTGCGACAACAACACCCTCGGCCAATCAGCGTCCTGCGTATTTAATTTCCCTGCCCCTGCTACCATCCTCAGACATCACGTCACCTCCTTTGGAACAACAACAACAATGACCAGCCAATCAGCGCCCTGTGTCCTCATTTGCTCCCACTGTACGCCGCGTGCGCTCACACCGACTTCAGCGTGTGACGCGTATCTCAAGCACTACACATGTAAAAATACGTGCAATCGACATGGCACAGAAAAAAAAATGCCTGCTCTCGCCCAGAAATAGTTGACACTGCAACCGCCACATTTCCGAGGCCACCCGTACGTACAAAATGGCGGCCGGATGCACGACCCGCGTCCCCCACGGCTTCCCGCGTGCGCCCAAAATGGCGGCCCAGCGCATGAACATCGCTGTGGTTTTCAGGCCTCCTGCTGCTCCTTCTGGTAGCAGGCCCCCTTGTTGCCCGGGATGGGAAGGATCCCCGGCCCCTGCTTCCTCTTCTCTTGGCTCTTTTCCGCGGGGATTCTTCTTCGTAGCCATTGTAAATCCCACCGCTGCCACCAGATGTAAAGGAGAGCTGACACAATATTGCAGGGGGTTCGTCTTTTAATCCTTTTCTCCCATCCACACCTGTCCCCACCGTCCCAATCTCGTTCCCGCCAAAGGCCCCTTTTCCCCCCCGTTCTCCCCTTATATCTCCTCGATTACCCCTCCCACTAACCCTCCTATTGGTGGGAATCCTTCCCCTGACACCCCTACACTGTTACTAGCTCTGCTGCTTCGACTCTTCCATCCTCTGTCTCCTCCCAGGCGAACTCCCATCTCCTCCGACAACCCCTCTCGGCCATTTCGCTGAACATCTCCCCATCCAACATCGCTCAACGCTCCTCCCGCTAACACCGATCCACAGTTTCTCCACGCTCTCCGCTCGCTCGCCGCGTTCCGCCAGCCTCACTCGCTCTGCTTCACTCCTCCATCGACTCTCCTCTCCACTCTCTCCGCTAGGCCTCCGAATTACCCGTAGCTCGGAAGAATTACCCGGTAGGGTAAAGGAAGCGCGAAGTATTACCCGTTAAATACGGTGCCTTGTTTACCGCTAGAAGCTCCGTGGCGCAGTCCGTGGCCTCCATTTAATAAGTAATATTTTTTTTTTTTACTTTTTAAAAACACGCTTTTATTAAATGTACTCGTAATGGCAGAAAGTGGCCCCGAAGTTTGCCATAACGTCAGGGACCGTGGAGATTTACAGCCAACGTCAGTTGAGCGTGGACAATTAGACCCAAGCCGAAACATAACATCTACTAAAGAATGTTAAGAATATATATTTGTTTAATGATAGAATATAGTATTGTCATCAGTATGATACAAGTATACGAAGTTTGCAGTCGATACCACATTAGGAAGTGGGTTAAATTGAGTTACAAGATTTGAGGATACAACGACAACAACAACAGACAGAGTGAGTTCAAAGAAAGCGTGTAAAATTGGAATCATCAAGAGTATTCTATATTAATAAAGCACTCTACCTTATAGCATTTACCGTTATAAACCTTACTAGCTGTACTACCCAGCTTCGCCCGGGACTTGTATCCACCACGCCCGGCCGCCTTTGTCTCCCCTGTGGCGATGTTAATACGCCACACCAGTTACTCGTTTTGAGGCTGAGTCCCTCCCTCACCACTCTCCCTCCCTCACCACTCTCCCTCCCTCACCACTCTCCCTCCCTCACCACTCTCCCTCCCTCCCCACTCTCCCTCCCTCACCACTCTCCCTCTCTCACCACTCTCCCTCCCTCACCACTCTCCCTCCCAGCATTCTCCCTCCCTCACCACTCTCCCTCCCTCACCACTCTCCCTCCCTCACCACTCTCCCTCCCTCACCACTCTCCCTCCCTCACCACTCTCCCTCCCTCAGCACTCTCCCTCCCTCACCACTCTCCCTCCCTCACCACTCTCCCTCCCTCACCACTCTCCCTCCCTCACCACTCCCCTCCCTCACCACTCTCCCTCCCTCACCACTCTCCCTCCCTCACCACTCCACTCTCCCTCCCCACCACTCTGTAGAGGACGTGAAACTTTGATGAATTTACCTCAGAGTCGCGTGGTGGGTGTCGAGGCCTAGCACCGTGCAGAGCCTCCGGCCTCGCCTGATTTTCCCACCTGGCTGTGGCTGGGTACGGGTGCCGTTCCCCCCCCCCCCCCCGCGCTACAATAATACTGTCTAATCGCTATAATTTTATAATCTACCGACCCTATAATAGTAATTGCACACATTGTGGTGGGGGGGAGTGAAGAGGACGTGAAACTTTTATGAATTTACCTCAGAGTCGCGTGTTAATGCGTGCGCCTATTTTTAACGGGAATTAAAAATGGCGTCCACCCCGCGGCGAAGGCGTCGCTACCCGTTGCCAGGGGCAACCGCCGTCCAATGAAAGCGGCGAAGGCGTCGCTACCCGTTGCCAGGGGCAACCGCCGTCCAATGAAACTGCGTATGGTCCGGCGACACACAGACACACACACAGACAGACAGACAGATTCGCGATTTTATATATATAGATGTGTAGTTCCCTAGTAATTACCCTGTAATCGGTAATTTGAATGGGGTAGGGTAAAGGTAGGCCCGTTTTTGTTTTTACCTTTTAACTTTTACCTTACCTTGCCGAGGCCTAGCTCGAAGGCAATCCCCGCACACACGCATATCTCCGCGGTTCTCCCCCACTTGCATCCCAGTACAGTAGAACCTCTGGTCACGACCATAATTCGTTCCATAACTTTGGTCGCAACCAGATTTGGTCGTGACTCGAACCTAATTTCCCCATTGGATTGTATGTGTAGGACTCGTACTGACGCGACAGCTCTTTGTCTTTCTTGGTTCTTTATCAACGCGTATAGTTCACATCTCCTCGGCATCGCGCAATGTCCCTCCGTTCTTTCAACGCACAACTCCCCATCAACGTCACTCAATGTTTCTCCGTTCGCTCGCTCCGCTGGCTTCGCTCGCTCTCCCTCTGCTCCTCTCCCCAGTGACCTCCCTCTCTGCTCTCTCTCTCTCTCCCCCGGTTGCTCTTTGTTCTCCCTGCCGTCTCACTCCGTCGTAGCTTCTCCACCAAGGTCTGTTACTCCGCTGCTATCCTATTGTTGCACACTATAAATGAAGGACGTGGGCAGGTGCTTCAAATTGAGGGCAAGCAAATTATTTATTGTGGTTAATATTAATCTTGTGAAGAACAGCACCGTCACTCTGTAAAATGCAACATCACGTGTGTTACAACCAGCATTGTTCCCGAGTCGCCATTAACCATGTGACTGTATCCGCGCGGTCATCAATAACCCTGCCAGCCACCTTCCAGGCCCGACACAGTCATACATGCTGCTGTACACACATGCATTGATGCACTGCACAGCACATCAGGGCTTTCACAGAACCACACTTTACTCCGTTGCTGCACAAGAACATACTTAAAAGAGTGATCCATTCCTAATGTGCCACACTCTCCCCACAGAATGAGTGTCGTCTCGACGCTCCACCTTTCTCCTTGCAAACATTTTGCAGTCTTTTTCCTTAAACTGGTCATGAAAGGAGTTTATGAAATCGTGAACACAATTTCTCTAGGGATCATATCCCTTCCAAGAAAGCGCCACTCCAGAAGCTCTCTATTTCGGGTGAGCTCCAACTCTTTGTGCACGAAGAGATAGGAGCCCAAGCATTGTATTATGCTTTTGGAATTACCAGACAATCTGGTATTATTAAACCATGCTTCACATTTTACTGACCAGAAATGGTTAGGATTCTTTTCCTAGTACCTGTCAAGATAAAATCCTTTACAGCTTGTCAATGCCATGTGGAATTTACCTCTTAGGTACTTACTTATCGGCCTACCAACATACATGAAACCTTTTCCTCACCATTTTTTTTCTTAGACAATGACCCCTTATTAACATACTAGCGGTTAGTACCCGGCTTTGCCCGGGCAAAAAAGGCAGACACACATGTAGTTACATACGCAAATCGACTGACACGGATACATAGAGTTACACGCACAAATGGACTCACACATACATACATAGACTCAACAACAACAACCGCCATTCGCCACTAAGTCGCGGTGACGTCACGACAACGCTTGTGCCAGGCTATGTGCACCTTGAGGCCACGTGAAGTGTCGAACGCTCGCTGGCCGGAGGTGATGGGGCAAATCCAGATGGCACAGGTCGACTGACTGAGACGACTGGTTGATGCACCACCTATGGCTCCTACTGTGGCAACTTTCTGTGCTTTAGCCACGGCGCTCCGCTCCTTGTTGTGAGCATCGCTCCTCCGCCCTCGGTTTGTTGTTGGAGGGTGACTGCCTTCAACTGCCCAGTAGCGTCCTTCAGGAGCCTTCTCCAGAGGCCCATCTTGACACGGCTGATAGCAGTCATCTGCTAGTGGACTCAGCTCCAATTCCTCCTGTACCCAATAACTCCATCTTTTCTCCAGCCCCCTGGATCCAGCGGAACAAAAGCTGTTTAGGCATGCAGTGGCTGGCCATGCGAGCTACATGACTCAGGCAACGCAGCCTTGCCTGCCGGAGGTCACCGATGGGACTTTGTCCACATCTTTCAAGGATTTGTGAGCTCCTCACACAATGCAGCCTGGTTAAAGCCAGGATGGATCGCAGGCAGGCCAGCCTAAATGTTTCTAACCAGCGAAGATGTTACATTAGGGGGGTCCAAGTTTCGCAAGCGTAGAGAAGGGAGGGAATGACCGTGGCCGAGAACACCTGAAGCTTCGTACGGAGTGATAGACCAGGTAGCTTCCACACAGCATTATGCAGCCAATCTAAAGATACTGCAGCTCGACTGATTCGTAGTGAGACCTCTGCTATTAAACCGGAGCTGGTCATTAGCACACTGCCCAGGGAAACTCTCCACTGTCTCCACAACTGGCCCATCACCAATTGGGAGTTGTGGGGGTGGAGTGTCCGATGGTACAAAATAGCCAGGCAGGTGCTTAGCTTTGGTTGGGCTAATGGTAAGGCCCCACCTGTTGGTGGCAAGCTCCAGGTTCAGCAGCAGCACCTCGAACTCCTCTTCGGAGTGAGCAGCCATTAGCAGATCATCGGCATACATAACGTGGTTGAGCAACAGGGATCCATCCCTTGACCGCACCCGGGCATCGATCAGCCTCCCATTGTATCTGTAGCAGATGGGATTTTTTGCGGTACAGGCACACCATCATGAAGGTCCTTAAGGATGGTGGATGAGTGGGTTCGGGACTCGGAAAGCACGAAGAGCAACCCAGAGGCCAGGCCTACTGATGGTATCATAGGCCTTGAGCAGGTCAATAAAGCACACGCATGGACTAAGATGCACACATGGACCTACAGACACGCAAATGAATGAAGTTACACTGACTAACATGGAGGCATGCACACACAGCGACTAACACACGCACATGGACTGAGACACACACACACATATGGACTGACACACACAAACACATCGACTTACAGACACACACATATGGACTCACACATACATAGACATGTACTTGAGATACGCACACATGGAGTTACACACACATATCGACGTACACACATACAGCGACACATACATAGAGTGATACACACATTGCCGTACACACACATACACATGTCGACTGTCACACAGACATCCACTTGAGATATACACACATGGAGTTCACACACATATATGGACGTACACACACACATCGACTCACACACACACCGACTCGCACACATCGATACGTGGACTAAAATACACATTGACGTAAACACACATATGTACTCGCACACACAGCAAAAGCGCAGCAAAAAAGGGGAAATTGAGCAACCCAAAAATCCAAAAAGAGTTTTGTGCACACAAACATAATTATTGTAACATGTCAACTCGTTTCATGATGGTAAACAATGAACCCGAGTTGTTATCTTCACGCAAACATAATTATTGTAACATCTTTGAACTTGTTTCATATTGGTAAACAATGAAGCTGAGTTTTTATCAGCACACAAACATTATTATTGTAATGTTTGTAAACTAATGTGTTTAACAATAGTTAACAATGGGCTTGAGTTGTTAGCGTAAGAAGCAAGGAACTCTGTACTTACCATAGGCGTGTTGAGGCCTTGTGCCATGCTTAGCCTAGATTGGCGAGGCGGCGGAGTTGGCACGTTGCCAGGCGAGGGGCTGGGCCGCTACCCCCCCCCCCAAGCATCCCCCGGCCGTGCAAGAATAATGTAATGTAAGCAGTAAAATATTATCTACGGAGTCTGTAGTATAAAGTGGACGCATCGTGTTGGGAGGGGGGCGAAGAGGACACACTGTGAATAAATATCCGCAGCGTCATGTGTGAGCGTGATGTGTGTACGTGTTGACTGTAAAACGCGTGAAATAAAATGTCTCCCGTGAGCTGGAGCGAACGCGCATGACTTGGCAGGGTCCGCCCCCCCCCCCACGCAATTGCCGTCACTTGGTACGGTCGATGTCGTGCAATAAGTAAATAATGAATAATAGAAACGGCACAAATGTGTTAATTAAACTACTTTAAAGTTTACGGACGGGAAAACTGAATAGCCTGTTCCCACCACGGGGCTTAGGGCGTGCCGCCTGGCAAATTATTTCGGTCTTAAACCCCACCGTCCGAGAGCCAAATCCCCTGCAAGCGCGAGCGCACGGAGACTTTTATAAAAAAGAAAGAAGAAAAAAAAGAAGAAAAAAAAAAAAAAAGAAAGAAAAGAAAAAGATATTAGAACTCCAGGAGACGTCGCTCACGTCCTTGGAGAGTAGCTCAGTTGGTAAAGCAAGCGATTCACCTACTGACCTATTCTTCAAGTACGTGGGATCGATTCCCGCATTCTCCAAGCGCAATATTTTTTTAAAATCAAATTTTAAATGTTACTTCCCAGCGTTAGTGTCTGTGACATCTTCACATTGGTGAACCAGCCTGGAAGTGCCCTGACCTCTTGTCGCTCTCGATGTTGCTGTTTTGAAGCCCCTGTGAAGACGTTAGAGATGTGACGAGAAATAAAAAAATATTTAAAAAATATTATCGAGCTTGGCAGGAGTGGACCATCAGCCGTGTGCCCCGTGACGTCACAGACCCCACCACGTGACTCGCACGTCCCCCAGGGGACCTGAAACGTCGGCTGAGCCGCAGTGTTGATTCTACGGCGCAGCGCGCAGTCTTATCAGTTTTACGGAATCCGAGTCGCACTCGCGTCACGTGGTCGCCTATCCGCACTACGTATTATAAACGCGCCCTGCCAATCTCACGAGATCGCAGCTGCCTGCAGCCTCCTGCCCGAGGTGTCGGCACGCGACGTCGGACCTCCTCCTGCTGCTGCTGCACTCCACACAAGGACATTGTTGAGTGTGTGAGCTCACAACGACGGAGAACATCACTCAAGAACCCCTCCCCAAGACGTCGACGCAGCGTTGCGCCGGTGAGCCCTGCGGTAAGGCCTAGTCCCGGGAGTGCCACCGGTCTCGGCTAGATTCTCAGCCGGCCGAGGTCGCACCTTGGCCGGCTGGGGGTGGGCTGCTACCCCCCCCCCCCCCGTGACTGCGAGAGTGATTTAGACAAAGTGCCGTGTAGCCTCTAGCAGGATGTAGGGGCAAGTGCTGTTAGTAGCACCTGTACACAGACAAAGGTGCCCCGTGTAGCCTCTAGCAGGATGTAGGGGCAAGTGCTGTTAGTAGCACCTGTACACAGACAAAGGTGCCCCGTGTAGCCTCTAGCAGGATGTAGGGGCAAGTGCTGTTAGTAGCACCTACACAGACAAAGATCCCCCGTGTAGCCTCTAGCAGGCTGCAGGGGCAAGTGCTGTTAGTAGCACCTACACAGACAAAGGTCCCCGTGTAGCCTCTAGCAGGCTGCAGGGGCAAGTGCTGTTAGTAGCACCTATACACAGACAAAGGTGCCCCGTGTAGCCTCTAGCAGGCTGTAGGGGCAAGTGCTGTTAGTAGCACCTATACACAGACAAAGGTGCCCCGTGTAGCCTCTAGCAGGCTGTAGGGGCAAGTGCTGTTAGTAGCACCTACACAGACAAAGGTGCCCCGTGTAGCCTCTAGCAGGCTGTAGGGGCAAGTGCTGTTAGTAGCACCTGTACACAGACAAAGGTGCCCCGTGTAGCCTCTAGCAGGCTGTAGGGGCAAGTGCTGTTATAGCACCTATACACAGACAAAGGTGCCCCGTGTAGCCTCTAGCAGGCTGTAGGGGCAAGTGCTGTTAGTAGCTATACATTAGCCTCTAGCAGGCTGTAGGGGCAAGTGCTGTTATCACCCCCAATACACAGACAAAAATCCCCTGTGTAGCCTCTAGCAGGTTATAGGAGCAAGTGCTGTTAGCAGCACCTATACACAAAGATCCCCCGCGTAGGTGATGGTGGTGATGGTGGTGATGATGGTTGTTTGTATTTATGACTGCAGGTATTGCGGTCTATGCAAACATGACTCCTTGTAAAAAGGTGTCAGTTTTGTTGCCAGATAGAAGGGTAAAGAACCAATTATCGGTTTGTGATGGTGTTGATGGTGTGATGATGTTGATGGTTGTGTGTGTGGTGATGATGGTGTTGATGGTTGTATGGTTGATCGGTTGATGGTTGTAACGGTACAGGGACCTGTTCTCGCTGCACCACCACCCTCACTCAGCACGACGCTGTGGAAGGCCAAGCTGCGAGCGGAGGAGCAACACAGCCACAACAACAGCAACAAACAACAGCCACAACAACAACAAGAGCCGCAGCGATCTGCCATGGAGAGAGCTGGGCGGCAGCAGCGGAGGCGGCAGGAGGGCGGAGGAGCGGAGGCCCAGCAGCGAGCAGCCCGCACGGCGGCCACCCGCGGGCCTCGGGCTCCACTGGAGGCCGCCAGCGGCAGGAGCCCCGCAGAGAGGACGCGGCGGCGGGAGGGCCCCGTGGCGAGTCGGGGGGAGGGGGGGCGGAGCGAGAGCCGTGGACATCGGGCGGCAGCCGTGGACTCGGCAGAGCGAGCGCGCTGGGAGAGGCGGCCGTTTCGAGGCCAGACGCAGGCGCAGAGGGAGAACGCCAGGAGCCATCGACACGCCGAGAGGCTGCGCGAACACAGCTTGAGAACACACGAGGCAGGGAGAGAAGGGGGGGGGTGCAGGGGGAGGCTCGGGGGGCGCGGAGACGGGAGGGGGGGGGTCGGCGTGGTGGAGCCAGGTGAGGGAGCGGCTGCGTAAGGTCACGAGGGGCGTAGGCGACGTGGGACTGGCGAATCCCCTCGCGAGCAGAGAGCGCAGGAGAGTGGGGACGGACAGCGCTCCGCTTCTGCCGTTCTCGCCGGTCGCGTGCCGCAGAGGGGGGGCTCGGCCCCCAGGGGGCCCCCCTCAAAGTGATTCTTGTTTGGCGACTCCCTCCGCCGCCGCCAACGCTCAACTCGGGGTTGGCGGCCGTGACAGCCGGAAGTTCCCCGTTCCCACGGCGGGTTCCCGGACTGTAGGGAGGAGGGGACGTCGTCAGCTGCTCGTTGATTACAACACTGGTCAACACACTCGTTCTTCTGGCCAGAGGTCGCAAACGGTTTTGATTCCTTACCCATACCCATACCCGGCCGTATCAAGGTCGCAAACGGGTACCCGTACCCGTACCCGGCCGGGTACAGGTTCCCGTTCCCTATCCGTACCCTACCTGAAATGAGTGACAAACGGTGACTCACCAGTAACTCACGGCCTACCTGTACCCGTACCCGGCCACACCAGGGTCGCAAACGGGTACCCGTACCCGGTTGGGTACGGGTAGCCGGTAGGGTACGGGTATCGGGTACCCGGTTGCGACCTCTGCTTCTGGCATGAGGTATTCCAACGGGTTTAAGGTAATTTTGTGGGCTGCTGATTCCAAATCCGGCACACTATCCTAAAAATACAGCACCATATTTTAACACTAAAGCAGTCACTGATTCTCAACAACTTGCAATCAATGAAAATGGTGTATGCCGTGGCATACAAATGAGATGTGATAGAGCAAATCTGAGATCAGATTGGAATCAGCACCTGAAATTTGTCTAAAACAGCTGCAAAAAGTCTAGGCCAGAAAAAATGTTTTTGTTTGTTGTTGACCAGTGATATTGGTTGTTTATCGTTTATTGATGATCGTTTTCACGTTTGAGGTTCAACGTCCCTTCGATAGCATGGCAGCGACACGGGGTGTTCCTACGCGCGTGTGTGCGTTGCGATTATTGAAAGCAATGGCCAGGAACACGTTATGTTAAGTTACATTTTGATTTAAAGCTTTCGTGATTTCAGGGATTCACATTCGTGGTTCTTTCGGTAAAGTCACGTAGAATAATAAAATAAATATTATTTTATTGTTTCCCTTCTACGTGACTTTAGCGAAAGAACCAAGAATATACGTTACAAGGTGTCCCGTTTTTGTTTCACATTCCCCAAAGCACTGATTGTAAAACACAGCAGAGACGCTGCCTCAGAGGCTATGGGTCTCTGTGTGGTGATTATGTGTCTCTGTGTGGTGAGTCTGTGGGTCTCTGTGTGGTTAGTCTGTGGGTCTCTGTGTGGTGAGTCTGTGGGTCTCTGTGTGGTGAGTCTATGGGTCTCTGTGGTTTATGTGGGTCTCTGTGTGGTGATTATGTGGGTCTCTGTGTGGTGAGTCTGTGGGTCTCTGTGTGGTGAGTCTGTGGGTCTCTGTGTGGTGAGTCTATGGGTCTCTGTGTGATGAGTCTGTGGGTCTCTGTGAGGTGAGTTTGTGGGTCTGTGTGTGATGAGTCTGTGGGTCTCTGTGTGGTGAGTTATGGGTCTCTGTGTGCTGAGTCTATGGGTCTCTATAAGATGAGTCTATGGGTCTCTGTGTGATGAGTCTATGGGTCTCTATAAGATGAGTCTATGGGTCTCTGTGTGGTGAGTCTGTGGGTCTCTGTGTGGTGAGTCTGTGGGTCTCTGTGTGATGAGTCTATGGGTCTCTGTGTGGGTTTGTGTATACAGTACTGTACGTATAAAAATGTACTTACAGCACCACACAGTGGAATGTCGCGGGTAATTTATGTCGCAATAAATCTTGAGAATGTTTCCGACTTAACGACCCCTTTTGTGTTGCGCAATCGGACCCGAAACACCAAATCCACAATCCTGTTCAAAGTTGCGTTACGGCTATTGCCGGGGCATGTGTCTGTGACTTTAGCGAAATCACCAGAGAGACAAAAGAGACAGAGAGAGCAGAGAGAGAGAGAAGAAAACAAGAGGAAGACGTGAGTTGTGAAGTGTGTGCTGAGTGGACTGTGTGTGGTGTGTGTGTGTTTGTGTGTGTGTTGTGTGTGGTGTGTGTGTGTGGTGTGTGTGTGGGGTGTGTGTGTGGTGTGTGTGGGGTGTGTGTGTGTGTGTGTGTGTGTGGTGTGGTGTGTGTGTGTGGTGTGTGTGTGGTGTGTATGTCATAAAATACAATTCTCACGACGTTTCGGCCACAACGCAAGCAGCCGTCCTCAGAACAGGTCTGTCGGAAAGACAGTGTCAGTACCCGGCCGTACCCTACCCGATACCCGGCCGGGTACGGGTAGGGTACGGGTATCGGGTACCTGATTGCATCTGGGATGAAGCCATGTTGCAGGTGCGGGTGGGTTGATTCTAGGAACTTGAATTGTGAGAAGAGACAAGACGTTGGGAAATGAGTGACAAACGGTGACTCACCAGTGACTCACGGTCTACCCGTACCCGGTACGGGTAGTCGGGTATCGGGTAGGGTACGGGTATCGGGTATGGTAGCCGGGTATCGAATAGGGTACGGGTATCGGGTAGGGTACGGGTATCGGTGTAGGGTTACGGGTATCGTGTAGCCGGGTATCGGGGTAGGTACGGGTATCGGGTAGGGTACGGGTATCGGGTACGGGTACCCGGGTATCGGGTAGGGTACGGGTCTCGGGTAGGGTACGGGTATCGGGTAGGGTACGGGTAGGGTACGTGTATCGGGTAGGGTACGGTACGTGTATCGGGTAGGGTACGGGTAGGGTACGGGTAGGGTACGGGTATCGGGTAGGGTACGGGTAGGGTACGGGTAGGGTACGGGTAGGGTACGGGGTAGTCGGGTAGGGTACGGGTAGGGTACGTGTATCGGGTAGGGTACGGGTAGGGTACGTGTATCGGGTAGGTACGGGTAGGGTACGGGTAGGGTACGGGTAGGGTACGGGTATCGGGTACGGGTATCGGGTAGGGTACGGGTAGGGTACGGGTAGGGTACGGGTATCTGGTAGGGTATCTGGTAGGATATCTGGTACGGGTATCGGGTAGGGTACGGGTAGGGTACGGGTAGGGTATCGGGTAGGGTACGGGTATCGGGTAGGGTATCGGGTAGGGTATCTGGTAGGGTACCTGGTAGGGTATCTGGTAGGGTACGGGTAGGGTATCGGGTAGGGTACGGGTAGGGTACGGGTATCTGGTAGGGTAGGGTATCTGGTAGGGTACGGGTAGGGTATCGGGTAGGGTACGGGTATCTGGTAGGGTACGGGTAGGGTATCGGGTAGGGTACGGGTAGGGTACGGGTAGCGGGTAGGTACGGGTATCGGGTACCCGGTTGCGACCTCTGCCCGGCGGTAGTCACGGCGGCACGGTTTGAGGTCGGGGGGTCGGCGATGGGACCGATGTTTGCTCGCCGCTCAGCGTCCCGTGACGCGCGGCCGTTGGCTGTGTGCGCTGCGAGAGAAGTTCATGTCCGTGCGGGCAGGAGGGTGACCCGCGTGGGACGGGGGGGGGGCTTGTTCCCCCCTGACCCCCCACCGGTGGGGAATATCTACGATTGGTGGACCCCCTTCGACGAGCAGCGTCAAAAGTGGTCTTTAACGAGCGTCAAAGAACAACCAAAACAGTTTTTTAAAATAAAAATTTTTCACGAAAATTCTTTCATTTACGTTCCACGTTTTATTTGCATTCAATTAACGAGCCGTCACGTCGGGGATTCCGCTAATTTTGCGCGTCGTCGTGCACGGAGGTGGCACGGAGCTCTGCAGGACGCGTCTCCAAGCGTCACACATTCAGGGTGCCGATTCCAAATCTGATGTCAGATTTGCTCCATGCACATCTCATTTTCATGCTATCGGCATACCCCATTTTCTTGATTGTACCCGAAATTAACTCTGTCACTTATGATTGCAAGTCGTTGCGAGTCAGCGACTGCTTCAGTGTTAAAATATGGCGCTGGTATTTTTAGGATAGTGCGTTATAATATCATTTTATGTAGATATCCACATTATTTAATATTTTTCTTCCGCGGTTTTTATTCAAAATGCAATATTGATCTCTCAAAACCTGACGTGATAGACAAAAACCGATGCCACATTTGGAATCAGCAGCACCCCAAATTACCGTTAAAGCCGTTGGAATACCTCACGCCAGAACAAGTGTGTGGATCAGTGTAATGCCCACTTCTCACCAGCCCCACTCCCCATTCTTCATCCTACTCCCCCACTTCTCCCCCCCTCCTGCCCCCCCTCCCCCTCATCCTCCTCACTGTGGCCACTCACCCACCCACCCACTCACTCACCCCACCACCCCACTCACCACCCACCCACCCACCAACCCACCCACCAACCACCCACTCACTCACCCACCCACCCACCCACTCAGCCACTACCCGTACCCAACCCGTACCCTACCCGATACCCGTACACTACCCGATACCCATACACTACCTGTACCCGTACACTACCCGATACCCGTACCCGATACCCGTACCCGATACCCGTACCCTACCCGTACCCTACCCGTACCCTACCCGATACCCGTACCCTACCCGTACCCTACCCATACCCTACCCGTACACTACCCGATACCCGTACCCTACCCGTACCCTACCCATACCCTACCCGTACACTACCCGATACCCGTATCCTACCCGATACCCGTATCCTACCCGATACCCGTACCCGTACCCGGCCGGGTACCCGTTTGCGACCCTGGTGCGGCCGGGTACGGGTTAAGAAATCAAAACCCGTTTGCGACCTCTGCCGTTCGCCCTGTGATCGGGGCGTGCATCTCAGGCGGGGGCGGCAAGGCGAACCGTAACATTGACCGTCACGTTCACACTCGCGGTCACTCGCTCCGACGACAGAGCCGCCCGACATTAACGAAGGAGCGGCGAAGACCCCCCCCCCCCGTCAGATACGGCTCCTGGGACGATCAGCGACGTCGCCGTCAACGAGCCGACAGCAGCCTCCTCCTCCTCACCACGTGTGCCGCCATTGCTGGACGGCGCTCCGGCGTCTTGCCGTGGCAACGTGGTGCCGTGGCAACGTGGTGCCGTGGCAACGTGGTGCCGTGGCTACGTGCGCCGTGGCAACGTGGTGCCGTGGCAACGTGCGCCGTGGCAACGTGGTGCCGTGGCAACGTGGTGCCGTGGCAACGTGGTGCCGTGGCTACGTGCGCCGTGGCAACGTGGTGCCGTGGCAACGTGGTGCCGTGGCAACGTGGTGCCGTGGCAACGTGGTGCCGTGGCAACGTGCGCCGTGGCAACGTGGTGCCGTGGCAACGTGGTGCCGTGGCTACGTGC